>NC_081412.1:498273742-498486242 GCF_030272615.1 Cryptomeria japonica | reverse complement strand
CTTTTATGAAGAAACCACAAGTCATGGGATGATGGCAGAAGATTGCGGCTTGAGGAAGACAATTTGGAAAGTGATTGAAATTATATTGCAAGAAGATCTGATCTTCATACTCGTTTGCTGAAGGAAACAACCGAGCAATTAATGGTGTGTGACAGAGAAATGCAAAAAACCATGGTGCAAACCTCCAAATATAGAAAACACACATTGGAATGTGAGGCGTTGGTGGTGTTGATCGATGACATGCAGATCATCTCTCTACAAAATGAAAATGAATCAAATCTAATACGGATCAAGTTGGTGAAGCCAAAACCTAACATGATACTGTTTGAATGCGGTTTTTGGCGGGAACCCTAGATGATAAATATGTGAGCTCGAGGAAAAAATTAGTTGATGCTTGATGCAAAGAGTGAGAGAGAAGAGAGCTTGAGAAAGGAGAAAGATCATCTTCCTTAGATTTTATTCTATGAAAGTTGCAGAGTGCGTTAGCAAGCGAACTAGTCAGAGGGTCTAACCGATAGAGACCAAGTAACTGGTAAACTATTGTAGGTCAAACAGTTAAGCTAACTAGTGACATGTGATTGATCAAGAAGGCATCCGAGTGTGACATAGTGTGGTGTGAGGCTGAGAGAGAAAGATGAGAGGCTAAGAGTAACCAATGAGTGATTAGAGAGAGTAATCTGATAACTAGCAGTGTGAGAACTAGTGAACAAGAGAAGGTTGTTAACCAATAGAAATCTATTGATCAGGTGTTGTAGAGCTCATTTGCAACCAGGTACCATAACTATATCAAAATTGTATTTCATTATACATCACCGAGTTGGAGCTTGGTGCTCTAAATCATTGTAATCCATTATTTCACTTGTGAGGTTGGATTGGAGCAATAAACTCTAACAACATTTCTCACCGAGGTTTTTCTCATATTGTGTTTTCCTCTTACATCTGGTGTTGTGAATTGCATTTGTGGGTTTACCTCTTTTGATATGCACATTTATCTTACCAGCTTGATTGTTTATTTCTTAGGGTGGTAACCGATATTCTAAGGTTATTTTAAAAAGGAAAAGAATTTAGGAACCACTAATCACTCCCCTCTTAGTGGTACATTATGTTCAACAATTGGTATGAGAGCCTAGGTTCCCGATTGATTAAAGCTTGGTTAGATTCTAGTCTTAGAACACAATGGCAATAAATGAGTCTGCATCATCAAAAGCCCCCATGTTTGATGGATCTAATTATGCCTTCTGGAGCAGAACAATGGAGATCTATATTTCCTCCCTTGGTTTTGATGTGTGGATGTTTATCAAGAATGGGTGTACTATTTGTAGTGTTCCTCCCACTGATCTCAATGCCAAGAATGAGTATGAGAATAATGCAAAGGCTAAATATGCTATCTTAAGCGGGTTTTTTGATAATGAGTCTTTCAAGGTCATGCAATATGCATCCGCCAAGGAGACTTGGGATAAAATGAAGAGGTTATTTGAAGGAGATGCAAAACTCAAAGAGGCCAAGATGCAAGCACTAAGGGGTCAAATTGAAGGCATCAAGATGAAGGGTGAAGAAAACATTGCAAACTACCTTCACAGAATAGATGAAACTATGAACACCATCAAAGGACTTGGAGAAGAAATTGCAGACGAGATTCTTGTCAAGAAGGTACTTAGATCTCTCACACCTAAGTATGATACTAAGGTTTCTACCATAGAGGAAGCCAACAATCTGAAGATCTTCACAATGGATGAGCTATTTGGATCACTAACAAGCTATGAAATGAGAACAACTGGTGAGGCATCCTCAAGGAAAGAGGCAGCATTCAACTCCACCAAAAGGGGCAAGGATTAGGTTTCTCATAAAGGATCCAGTGAAGACTCAGATGTAGAGGTAGCAATTTTTTTCATAAAGCTCAAGAGAGGATCTGACAAGTATAAAGGAAAGTTACCACTCAAATGTTTCAACTGTGGTAAAGTTGGACACTTTGCTGCAAAATGTCCTTATAATGAAACTGTTGGAGATGAGCAAAGAAGTTTTAGCAGATCTGTTGGTAAAGACAAAGAAAGAAAAGTCTACCGGCAAGGAAGAAGAGGCTACCAGAAGTAGAACAACCTATATACTATTGAGGATGACACCACAGATGAAGAGTGTGCATCAGAAGATGACTACCATAAGAATGAAAGAGAAGTTAATCTCTTTATGACACGTGATGAACTACTTGGTGAAGATGAAGAAGAAGAATACATTCAGGCCAAAGTAGATCTAGAAGGTGAGCTCATAAATGCTCTTGAGGAGATGATTAAAATAAGAAGAGAACTCAAGAAGTTCAAGCTTGTTGTAGTAGAAGAACAAGGTCTCTTGAGGCAATCCATGGATGATTCCAATCAAGTTATATCTGACTTGAAACTCCAGTTTGAAGAACCCAAGAGGATATGTGAAGTTACATGCTCTGATCTGATGAAGAAGGAAAAGGAGCATCAAGATCTAGAAGCCAAAATAGTGAAGCTCAGAAAGAAGCTTGAAAAAAGTAAGGAAGAAATGAAAGTGAGAAGCAAATATGAAGGCAACACTGAAGCCTTGGACAAGATGCTGAGAAGAAGCCATCTAAAGATACCAATGGCTTAGGGTTTGAAGAAGGACAAAGTTCAAACAGCAAGGACACATCCAGTAAGGAGATACAGTTCACTTTTTCAAGTGAAGGTAAAGAGAAGAAGACATTCATGGTAAGAAAGGATACCAGTAAGAAGACATATGCAGATGTTGTTAAAAACCACCACACAAATCGGCATACACAATCAATGAACCAGAGGCCACACTCAATGTACCAACATGTAGATCTAAGGAGAAATGCAAGAGTTGATCATGAAGGATTCACTAGAGTCACCAGCATGAAAGGAAGACTACCGGTGACGCAATCGTTTGCAAGACCAAGGCAAACTAACCGGTATGTTTCAAACTTTCATGGTTATTGTCACTGGTGTAACAAATTTGGACATAGGATAGCTATCTGTAGATTGAGAAATAAGCCCACTATGAGTCATGAAAGTAGAAATCTATTTAATGCACTCTTGTAAAGATGTAAATTATTCTATATTCAATAATGAAACAAAATACCCTTTATTCTAAAATAAAATAATTCTTTCTATAAGTATATTTGAAACACATTTTCATCCTAAGCTCTTGTAGATAATTCCAATGATATCATAATAAACATGAGATTTCTATAAAGAGATAAACAATATTCATAAAATAGTAAAATTGTAGAAGTATCTTATCTTCATACAATGCTTAGGCTTTTCTAATTCCTTAAGTTTAAATACAAACATAAAATAAAGAGATAGATGCGTCCTTTGATCTGCAATCCAAGCTATCTTCAATATATTCTTTATAATGAAGACGAGAACAAGATATAGGTGCCTTTTATGCTCACCCTTGAAGTTTACAGCTCCCCAAAATTCTTGGTCAATCAAGAATACCCGACCCTACACGAATTGCCTAAAATGATACATGCATTTTCCATTTTCTAATTTAATAAAGAAATAAGCAAGTTCAATCAAGGATATGGTAGAGTGGACAAATTAAATGAATCCATCTATTTGAATGGTTATTCGATTACTCGGCCAAGTATAATACCATGCATAGAAAATAATATAGTTTGGAAAAGCGAACTCTCTCTCTACAACCCATATCCGACACCCATCATGGACAGTAACTTTCCAAAACACAAGCCTATCTAGCTTTTCTCATATAAATCTAGAATAAATATTTATATTGAAGACAATATTCCAATGAATAGAAATAGAAAACATCTACTTCTTGTTACAATCAATTATATCTAACAAGAACAACAATCTTTCATGGATAAACAAATATATATATATGTCTGAAAAGAGACAAATTTTCACTTCTATTTTGAAAAGTAATTCAAAACCAAATATTAAAGAAAGAAGGTGTAGCGCATGTATGTATCCTTACATTTAATTGAATAGAATGAGTACACATTCTTTCGAATAACTTATTTAATGAAATACTAACATGTGCTTCCTATGAATTTAGTATTTAACTATCCAAGTTCAATAATTCCTTCTATGACTATAAAATTAGATGATATCTAATGATACAATACCTATATGGCTATTTAAATAAAACTTTCAAAAAAACCATCATGACTTATATTGCATGAATTTAAATCTAATTTTAGCTATTTTCTTCAATATTGAACTAAGCAAGCAATTCAAAACATACTTCCATCCTTAATTTCTAAATACATAATAAACCCTTGTTCAAATAAGAGCCTACCTTCGTAATTCGATACCAAATTGGTGATAATCAAAAGAACTCTTCTTCCAAAACTGCCTTCGGCACTTTGTGATTTCCAAAGCTTCTCTTCTTGTCTGTATTTTTCCAACTATCTTTTCTTTGTGTATCTCTACTGCGTGCTTATGCTTCTATTTATCCTAATCCCGTGCTAAGTTTTCTCCTACATTTTAGGCTTACATTTACTATTATCATTATTTCCCATTCCACATCTATTAGTTATGATATCATATCAGTCCCAAAAGGAATAGAACTATGAAGAAATGGTTGCATATCATTCCATGAACTATACATACCATGTTTTTGTTACAGAATCCTGCAACTAATCACCCACATTACTATTGATCACACCATGTCTAACAGTTCTGCTAAACCTACAGTTCGTGATCAACAAAAACACAAAGTGTTTGTATAATTGATAATAATCTTGATTCCCTCTTAACTTGCTATTCACTATTACTCGCCAAAACTAGAGTTTTAAAATTAACAACATCCTCTTCTTCAAACACATCGGTGTATAAAATGCTGATTTTTATAGTTCAATAAAAACACTTAAGTTCTTGTTCCATGGTAAAATCAGTGTTAATATCGCCAAGTCTATGTAAACAGTTTCCTAAGTCTCTGCCAAGTCAATTAGTGTCGACTCTCCCCAACTCATAGTCTTCCATGAGTCTTCATTAATATTGTATCCTTAGCAATGCATTTCTCATTCATAACGGCATGTAGTTAATGCCAAATCGACTTCTTTAAGTTGACTTCCATAAATCATGCAGTGATAGTCGCTTAACTCAAGCTTAAATAAATAAGATCTACCACCCCTTATATATATACATATATATATATATATATATGTATATATATACATATGTATATATATATATATACATATATACATATATATGTATATGTATATATGCACACTCGAATGAGACATTGTATGTGATTGAAGGTTGTCATTGATGGCAACCTTGCAATCCTATGAAACTGGCAAAGACATTATATCGGCATCAGCAGATCACACTCTATACTGGCACTCAGGACACCGACACCGACACAAAAGAAAGGAAGTATACCGGCACAGAGGCCAACAAGATTTTGTTATATAATATTTTTGTTTATTATTGTAAGCCGACTTGGCAAATTGTAAAATTACTCTTATATATAAAAGAGATCATTGTAGACATTTGAAAATATGATAGAAGCGTTAAGGAAAATATTAGGTAGACCTAATGTGCGAAATATAGGTCAAGGGGTATATGTAAAGAACAGAGTAGGAACCGGTACTGAATCTGGCATTGAAGATGCTATTGTAAAGTAGTACAAGATATTGGATTTGTATAATCCTTATTATAAGTCAGTGAGACTTCCCATTGAGCAGTGAGCTCTAGGCAGTTGGCCTTCCTGCATGTGCAGACCCCTATTATAAGTAATATTCTCTTATTGGCCAGTGAGTGAATATTGTGGGTCACAAATCCCACTGAGGTTTTTCCCACATTGGGTTTCCTCATTAACATCTTGTGTTATGGTGTACTTTTCATGTGGATGTACTTGATTCTATTTATTGCATTATTTCTTGCATACCGGTACACTATTATATTATGTTATGCATGTTTTAAGTTAAGAAATTCTAATCACTGGTTAGATACTGATTCACCCCCCCCCCCTCAGTATCTGTGGGACCCCTGACAATATATATATATATATATATATATATATATATATATATATATATATATATATATATATATATATATATATATATATCTATATATATATATAATATATACACATATACATATATATATATATATAGATATGTATATACGTATGTATATATATATATGTATATGTATATATATATGTATATGTATATATATATGTATATGTATATATATGTATATGTATATATATATATATACTGTCACAACCCTCCTTTATCACCTTTTTGATTTAAATACAAAACTCTATTATATTTCCTTGGATAATCTATTGAATGAATATTGTAAGGGAATAAAAATAATAAACCACACACACACATGGAAAATATATATATATATATATTAATTGGTTATTAATTTCCCTCACTCAAATTAAGGCACATGATGTAGGAGGAATAAGAAGCTTCTAGAGACTTCTCCACCACCTTGCATGTAACCCCTCCCACTAAGCCTAATCAATTTGCATGGAGGCCAAATTGGGAGAGAATCTCTTTTTTTTCAATTAATAATTAGGTAGTGGGAATTTGAAATTTCTTTTATAAAAGAGGTACAAGTTTCAAAATGAGTGGTTGGCTATTCCATAAGAAATTCTTCAAGTAAAATTTTCCTTTGTAGTCAATTTTCATTTTCAGCTAAGATTTTGTTTGGGAGGATTTCTCTTCAAGGTTGGAGGACCAAGGAAGACTCTTAGAGGATTCTACACCATCTCCAAGCACCCAGGTTCTTTCAAATTTAGTTTTCATGCATCTTATTTTGTTGCAATTAGATTTGATTAAATTTTTTAAAATGAGATTCATTTGTTTTCAGATTCTTGAAAAAAAAATTAGTTTCAATTTTTATAAGAAGTAGGTAATTAGAATCATTTGATGAGAATGAATTCTTTTGTTTTCAGATTCTTGAAAGAATTAGTTTCAAATTTTTATAAGAAATAGGTGATTAGAATCATTTGATGAGAACTAGATTAATTGTTTTTTTTTCAGAGTCTTGATAAGAAATTTAGTTTCAGATTTTGATAGGAATTAGATTCATTTGAAAAAATAAAATAAAAATTGTTGTTAGATCAAGGTTTAATATATTGTTGAACTTAGTTGAAATCTGTTTGTAGTAGATAAGTTGAAGAATTAAAAATTATTGTTTTTTCAATTTCTTGTTGTAGATTGGATACTGTTAAATAATATTATTATCCTTCAATTTCTTGCTGTAGATTGGATACTGTTAGCTTGAAGATTTAAATTAATGTCCTTCAATTTCTTGCTGTAGATTGATACTGTTAATTAAAATATTATCCATCAATTTGCTTGCTGTAGTTTGGATTTTGTCAGTTTGAATAATCAAAATGTTGTTTTTTTCAAATTCTTGCTGTAGAATTAAAATATTCCTTGCTATGAATAAAATCTTGTTTTGAATAAATTAAATCCTCCTGTAGGAACAAATTTATCCCTGTAAATTTTAGATTGAAATCAGACTAACTAAATACAATCATAAGCCTGCATAAATCCATCTACCTTTCATGGCTGGAAACGATTTACTCCCTGGGTTCTTTTAATCTCTGTGTGGAAGCAAAATATGAGTCACCTTTAGTTACACATCTGGTTTTCAATCCTCTGCACTATGCTGAGATCTAGTTATTCTCTCTGGATTGTTTATCCCTCTGGGATAATTATTCCTGAGAATGAACCCCATTGTTACTTAATATTTTAATTTATTTTATCCTTAAAGTTTAAAATCTACTCTCTATCTATTTAAATTAACCTGGAAAAGAGAAAAAAATAATAATAAGATAAAATAAAATAAACAAAACCATACATATATATATATATATATATATATGTATATATATATATATATGTATGGCCGCAGGTTAGTGGAGGGTACCGTAACGGTACCGCTCCCCACCTGCAGAGTTATTACTCCACCTGTGGCCGAAGTCTCATGCAACGTACCGCGTGGTAATCACAATTTCCCATGCGATGGGGTTTTTTTTTTGTTTTTAAATGCTTCGTATATATATACGAAGCATTTAAAAACAAAAAAAAAACCCCATCGCATGGGAAATTGTGATTACCATGCGGTACGTTGCATGAGACTTCGGCCGCAGGTGGAGTAATAACTCTGCAGGTGGGGAGCGGTACCGTTACGATACCCTCCACTAACCTGCGGTCACTGCTACGGCAGTGGCCGCAGGGTAGTGGGGGGAACCGTGGGGTCCCCCTCCCACTAAACGCGCTAGGCACGCAATACCATGACTTGCATAGTTTTAAATTCCCTTTTTTTTTTCTTTGGAATTAAATTATTAATAGTTGGTAATAAATGATAAACTTTAGATATTTTTTTTTAATAAGTTTTGGATTAATTAACAATGATTATTAATAACTTATTAATAATTATTATTAATGTAATTGATAATAATTATTAATAAATTATTGATAATCATTATTGATAGTTTTAATAATCAATAGAGATTATCGTATGGTATATTAATGAAAAAAAAAAATGGACCTCCCAATCCATTGAGGATCTAATTTATTCTTGGGTGATAAACTTGAGCTTACTTAATCCCAAAAGTGTAAACTAATTGCTAGTAACTCTATATTTAATTGTTCTTACAATAAGAGTAAACACTTCTTCATTTTGTGTGCAATGATATTATTTTACCTTGCTTTTATTCCGCATTCATTATCTACATGCAATTGCTCATAAGTTCTCAATTATCATGCCAATTGTAGAATAACGATATCTCTCTTTCTTTGATAGTATTTAAAGTTTAAATTGTGTACATCCATTTCATAATTATATTTTCAAGCATGATGTTAGTTTAGAAAACTAAACAAAGGGAGTTGGAAAACCAAAATTAGCAGCGTTCGGTATATACGGTGCCTCTGGGTCATGCTTACGGGTAATGTCGTCGTGTTGAACTACTGCACTTAACGCCTAATAAAGCTGCATTAACGACGTCTGTGGCATCGTCCCTATAAATCGTTGGGGAGTAATAAGGGACATTTGGAAGTTAAAATCCGAGGGGCAGGTAATCCCCCTTGGATCGATAATTTAATAAGATAACTTTTGAATGAATTTCACATCCGTTGAGATAAACCATAGTAAACCCCTCTTAGGGATGGTCAAGTTAAAAGCTCTCATGAAATTTAATTTCTTTATTTATTTATTCATCTCGAAGGGATATTGGTGATTTGCAATTGGGTGATGCTCATGATAAGTATTAGGATCTAGTTATTTTGTTTAGGCCACAAGCAATAGGCCATCTTGAGCCTTCGCTTAAGTGCTACCATCGTGGGTAGCAACCGCAGAGAAACTGTCTGGGACACTGACCCTAGAAAGGGTTGCGTACCCACAAATCAGTTTACATCAAACCATAGATTAGAAAATAGAACTACATACTTTACGCCTTGATCCTGTGCCGAAGCGGGTATGTAGGCAGTCTTGGGACGGAGTTGTCCCTCGTACTCAGGCGTTCGTGGGTGGGGTCTAGGCTTGGTTGAGTAAGAATCCTAAATGAAAAATAAGATAATCAATTTAATTCGATGCATACTCGGAAGGAATCCCGTATGGATTCGCTTGACTTCCCGAGGCTTTAAGCCAAATTCCGAGGCGGAATTCAAGCTTGTGTTATTTTTAATTACTCCTAAGGACGGCGACCTCGGTGCATTCTTGTTAGAAGAATGTAGTACTTAGTGAGTGGCTCGGGACCCGAATGGTCCTGATGAGTCTAAGTCTCTGGCCAGAGCATCTCCTATCCCGTTTGGATGGATGCCTACCCCGTATGGGTAGATGCCTATCCCGTATTGGATAGATGGAATTTTATGTCCCGTATGGACAATTGCCTAACCCGTATGGTTAGAAGCTCATCCCGAATGGATGAATGCCTAATCCTAATTGGATAGATGCCCAGAGTATGCAATTGAATAAAACATAATGAAAAAAAAAAAAATACTCAATTTTTGTTGAATCAATTTTGGTGGGTTATTACACGAAATAGGAAATGAAGATGGGTTACTACATATACATATACATATACATATATATACATATACATATATATACATATACATATATATACATATACATATATATACATATACATATATATATATACATATACATATACATACATTGATTACATTTATGAAAATATAAACATAGAGGTTATGAAAATATAAATGCATACATCATGATTATGTATAAGTATACATATACATGATTTCAATAATAAAGTAATCACATTAAGAGTAATCAATGTAATTACATATATACCATAATTACCTATGTATATATATGTATATGATCGATTCATAGGTATTCGAACTAATATACATCTAAAATACGTATAGTTATATTATAATCTTGAAAACCAAACATTAAATATAGTTTCAATAAATCACATACACCTGCACAAAGAATGTTAATTCATAGGGTAACTATTTATTTTCAAATTATTAACAAATTTCACTCTCATAGACAAATAAAACATAACATGTTTCATCACTCACGAAATTTCAGTCATAACTCAAAATCATACATCTGATGCACATATATACTACAGTGGTGTATGAGATTCCTCTATTCTAGTGAAGTCCATGAGCTAAGACAACTCTACCTGAACCATGTTCTCATAATTTGCGTTCACTTGTCCCTACATCCACTTGCACTCAATAGCTCATCAACGATGACGATCCCAATTTATAGTAAAAATAACACTAGTCATTGAATTGCATTTACATAAGTAAAATGATATAAATCATTTCATTGAATTTGAATTCTTATTGCATTATCATCATAGAAAAAAGTCATTTCCATTACAATTTTATCTGATAAACAAAAAGTATAAATTATTTTCGTAATAACATAATTATTGAAAAATATGATTCGTGACATCCTTCCCCAATTGGAAGAGACATCGTTCCAATGTCTTATTATCTATGAATAAGAGCATAGTAACTCAACATCATATAATATTAACCATACATCATAGTCTCAAATATAAATAATAACAATAGCATATATGCTATCCAAGTTCACAACATGTAAATTAAAATCATTGTATGAAGATATCTCACGTAATAAGAAAATACTTTTCTAAGAAAGCAAATGAGGAAAATGACGGTCAATCATCTCAACATCCTCCCATGTAGCACTATCCTCAGAATATTGGTCCCACTGGACCTTATACTAAGTGAAATCTCTGTTATGTAGCTTCACGCTATGTTGATCTAGGATTCAGATGGGCTCCACTAGCACCACCCATGGATCCTGTACCTGTAAAGATCACCAATCAAGAACATGAGATGCATCAGAATGATAAGGTTTCAACAAAGAAACATGGAACACATTATGGATTCGAGCTAGAGCAGGTGGTAAAGCTAATCTATAAGCATGTGGTTTAATAACTTCTAGCACATCAAAGGGTCCCACATATCTTGGTGCCAACTTTGATGATTTCCAAAATGAGATAGAGCGCTTATGAGGTTTGTCTCTCAAAAAGACTTTATCTTCTATAGAAAATTGTCTGAAAGTCCTGTTTTTGTCAACATAGCTCTTTTATCTATCAGCTGCCTCCTTCAACCTACTCTTGATCAACATCATTTGCTCATCCATTTCCTTGAGTAAATTAGGACCAATGATGATCCTATCTTCCATTCTATCCCAACTAATGGGTGTGCGACACTTTCATCTATAGAGTGCCTCAAAAGGTCCCATCCCTAAAAATAAGTGAAAAGAGTTGTTATATGCAAATTCAACTAAAGGAAAATAATCCTCCCACTTGCACTGTCGATCCATGCAATACATTCGTAGAATATCTTCCATAACCTGATTAACCCTTTCCGTTTGGCCATTAGCCTAAGGATGATATGCTGAACTAAAGTTTAATCTGGTTCCCAAAGGTGCATTCAATGTTGTCCAAAACCTAGATGTCATCCTGGTATCCCTATCTAAAATTATGGTTTCTGGTACACCATGCAATCGAAAAATTTCTTGCAAAAATTTCTTTGAAATAAAAAATGATCCATCTTTTAGATTTCCAAGTATGAAATGTGCAACTTT
Source organism: Cryptomeria japonica (assembly GCF_030272615.1). Classification (NCBI taxonomy): domain Eukaryota; kingdom Viridiplantae; phylum Streptophyta; class Pinopsida; order Cupressales; family Cupressaceae; genus Cryptomeria; species Cryptomeria japonica. Next base: position 498,474,165 of record NC_081412.1, on the reverse strand, counting down.
TGTCGACTTATCCATAGCTACTAAGATGGTATCATGCTTGTTTTTGCTCATAGGCAATCCTTGGATAAAATCCATACTGATTACTTGCCACTTATACTCTGGTATAACATGGTGAAACAAAAGTATCACCACATGAACATGCTCTACTATCACTCGCTGACATTCCAAATATTGTGCCACATACTCAATCACCTCTTTCCTGAGTTTAGGCCAAAAATACAAAGATATCAAATCAACTACCATCTTTGTTACTCTAGGGTGTCCTGAATAAGGTGTATTGTGCACCTCATGCAATATTAACTTCCTTAATTCTCTACCTTTAGGAATGTACATCCTTCCTTGGTACCTCAAAATACCATCAGGTTCCAACTCATATCCATCAAATTCATGATCTAAAGGATCTACTACCAAGGCTTGATTAACCCTTAGGTAATGCTCATCTTCAAAAAGATTCAGCAACACTTGCTTCTTCAAGTTTGACCTTGTAGTAACCATAGCAGATAGATTTCTTCTTCTAGTGAGAGCGTTGGCTACCCTATTTTCCTTTCCTTTGATATATTCAATAAAAAAATCATACTCACTTAGGAATTCAAGCCACCTTATCTATCTTGCATTAAGGTCAGGTTGTGTAAAGATATATTTCAATCCTAAGTGGTCTGTCTTCAGCTCAAATGGATTCCCTAAAATGTAATGCCTCCACATTGGTAATGCATGAACAATAGCTAAAATCTCCAAGTCATGTGGTGCATAATTTAATTCATATTGCTTTAGTTTCCTAGAATCAAAAGAAACCACCTTTCCCTCCTACATTAACACTCCTCCTACATCGTCACCTGAGGTATCTGTAATCACTATGAAGTTTCCATTGGGATTTGGTATACTCAAGACTAGTGATGTTGTCAATTTTTGCTTTGAGAGCCTAAATGACTCTTCACACTTCTCAGTCCACTCAAATTTCTTTTCCTTCTTCTGAAGTGAAGTAATAGGTGTTGTTATCCTAGAAAATCCTTCCACATACTTCCTGTAATATCTTGCAAGTCCTATAAAACTTCTGACCTTTGAAACACTATGAGGTGTTGGCCAATACATAGTTGTCTCTATCTTTGTAGGATCAACTAAAATTCCTTCAGTAGATATAACATGACCTAAGTAGTGCACCTTTTCCTGAAAGAAAGCATACTTTGAAAACTTTCCAAAAAGCTTTTGATATCTTAATCGTTGCAAGATTATCCTTAAGTGCTTCTTATGTTCCTCTTCATTCTTAGAATAGATCAATATGACATGAATGAATATAAGCATAAAATAATCCAAGTACTCTCTAAAAATGTTGTTCATAAGGTTCATGAATGCTGTTGGGGCATTGGTTAAACCAAAAGGTACGACTCTGAATTCATAGTGTCTGTACCATGTTCAAAATGTTGTCTTAGGAATATCCTCATCCTTAAAACTGAGCTAGTGGTAACTTGATCAAAGATTGATCCTGTAGAATACTATTGAACCCTTCATTTGGTCAAATACTTCATCTATCCTTGGCAAAGGATATCTATTCTTAATGGTTACCTTTTTAACATCCTATAGTCAATACATAACCTCAAAGTACCATCCTTCTTCTTTACGAAGATCACTAGTGCAGCCCACAAGGATACACTAGGTCTTATGAAACCTTGACTAATCAATTCTTGCAATTGAGCCTTCAACTCATATAATTCTGTGGTTGTCAATCTATATAGAGCCTTAGATTGTGGCTATGTTCCAGGTAAGAGTTTTATAGAGAAATCAAATTCCCTTTTTGGTGGTAACCTAGTAAGGTCTTTTGGTAAAATTCCTTTTCCTAGCTCAACATGATTAGGCATTTCTTTCTCTTTTATTTCAAGATTTGATTCCTTTTTTCCTTCATCTAGAAGGTTGGGAACTTGTTTCTTAATAGAAGGGACAATTTATTCTTCACTTAACCATCCTCCTCCTATTGGGTGGTTATCATCAACAGGTCTAGAAGAAGATATGGGATCCTTTTTGAATCTCAGATATTATGCATATCTTGCTACGAATTTATGAGCTATTTTCTTTGTTTGCACCATTTCTATAAGTTTCAACAAAACGTTGCTAGCCTCAATGCTTAATTTGTGAAGTGACTCATAGGTCCTAGTGTTATATAGCCTAAAGCTCTGATACAAAAATGTAAAGACGTAAATTATTCTATATTCACTAATGAAACAAAATACTCTTTATTCTTAAATAAACTCATAATTCTTTTTGTATGTCTATTTCAAACACTTTTTCATCCTAAGCTCTTGTAGATAATTCTAATGAAATTATAATAAATGTGAGATTTCTATAAATAGATAAAGAATATTCATAAAATAGTAAAATTGTAGAAGTATCTTATCTTCATACAATGCTTAGGATTTTCTAATACCTTAAGTTTAAAAAAAAACATAAAAGAAAGAGAGATATGCATCCTTTGATCCGCAATCCAATCCATATTCAATATATTCTTTATAATGAAGATGAGCACAAGATTCGGGTGCTTTTTCTGCCCAACCTTGAAGTTTAAACTTCCCTGGAATTCTTCGTCAATCAAGACTACCTGACCGTGCACGAATTTCCTAGTAAAAAGAATTTGATAGAGAAGATGGAATCTGGTGCATTTCTAAAATGATACATGCATTTTCAATTTTTTAATGCAATAAAGAAATCAAAAAGTACAATCAAGGATATGATAGAGTGGATAAATAAAATGAATCCATCTATTTTAATGGTTATTCGATTATTCGACCAAGTATAATGCCATGCATAGAAAATAATATAGTTTGGAAAAAGAAAACTCTCTCTCTACAACCTATATTCGGCACCCATCCTGGAAGGTAACTTTCTAAAACACAAGCCTATCTAGCTTTGTTCATATAAATCTAGAATAAATATTTATATAGAAGACAATCTTTCAATGAATAGAAATAGAAAACATCAACTTCTTGTTACAATTAATTATATTTGACAAGAACAACAATATTTCATGGATAAACAAACATATATATATATATATATATATATATATATATAAAAAGAGACAATTTTTTGGTTCTATTTTGAAAAGTAATTAAAAAAAATATTAAAGAAAGAAGGTGTAGCACATGTATGTATCCTTACATATAATTGAATAGAATGAGTACACATTCTTTTGAATAACTTATTTAATGCAATCCTAACATGTGTTTCCTATGAATTTATGAATATTAAATAAGATGATATCTCATGATACATAGAGCTATATGTCTATTTAAATGAAACTTTCAAAGAAACCCATCATGACTTCTATTGCATGAATATAAATCTAAGCTTAGCTACTTTCTTCAATATTGAACTAAGCAAGCAATTCACAACATACTTCCATCCTTAGTTTCTAAATACATAATAAACCCTTGTTCAAATAAGATCCTACCTCCGTAATTCGATACCAAATCGGTGATGATCAACCCAACTCTTCTTCCAAAACTACCTATGGCACTCTGTGATTTCCAATGCTTCTCTTCTTCTCTGTATTTTTCCAACTATCTTTTCTCTGTGTATCTTTATTGCATTCTTATTCTTCTATTTTTCCCAATCCCGTACTACGTTTTCTCCTTCGTTTTAGGGTTACATTTACTATTATCATTATTTCCCATGTCACATCTATTAGTTATGATATCGTATCAGTCCCCAAAAGATTATAACTATGAATAAATGCTTGCATATTATTCCAAGAATTGTACATACCATCTTTTTGTTACAGAATTCTATGACTAATCACCCATGTTACTATTGATCACACCAAATCTAACAGTTCTGCTAAACCTACAGTTCGTGATCAACACAAACACTAAGTGTTTGTATAATTGATAATAATTTTGATTCCCTCTTAACTTGTTGTTCACTATTAGTCGCCAAAAATAGAGTTTTAAAATTATCGACCTCCTCTTCTTCAAACACATCGGTGTATAACATGCAAAGTATTATAGTTTAATACAAACACTAAAGTGCTTGTTCTGTGGTAAAATCAGTGTTAATATCTTTGTCTATGCAAATGGTTTCCTAAGTCTCTGCCAAGTTGATTAATGTCGACTCACCTAAGCTCATAGTCTTCCATGAGTATTCATTAATACCGTATCCTTAGCAATACATTTCCCATTGATAGTGGCATGTAGTTAATGCCAAATCGACTTCTTTAATTCTACTTCCATAAATCATCCAGTGATAGTCCCTTAACTCAAGCTTAAAGCAATAAGATCTGTCACCTTATATATATATATATGTATGTATACAATGATTACATTTTTGAAAATATAAACATAGAGGTTATGAAAATATAAATGCATACATCATAATTATGTATATGTATATATATATATAATATTCAATGATTATGTATATGTTTACATATACATGATTTCAATAAGAGTAATCAATATAATTACATATATGCCATAATTACCTACATATATATATGTATATGATTGAGTCATAGTTATTTGAACTAATATACATATAAAATACGTATAGTTATATTATAATCTTGAAAACCAAACATTAAATATAGTTTCAATAAATCACATACACCTGCACAAAGAACGTTAATTCATAGGGTTGCTATTTATTTTCAAATTATTAACAAATTTCACTCTTGTAGACAAATAAAACATAACATTTTCCATCACTCATGAAAATTCAATTGTAACTCCAAATCATGCATCCAATGCACACATATACTACATTGGTGTGTGAGATTCCTCTATTCTAGTGAAGTCCATGAGCTAAGACAACTCTACCTGAACCATGTTCTCACCTTCATTTGCGTTCACCTATCCCTACATCCACTTGCACTCAATAGCTCATCAGCGATGATGATCCCAGTTTATATAAAAAATAACACTAGTCATTCAATTGCATTTACATAAGTAAAGTAATATAAATCATTTCATTGCATTTGAATTCTTATTGCATTGTCATCATAGAAAAATTTCATTTCCATTACAATTTTATCTCATAAACGAAAAGTATACATTATTTTCCTAATAACATAATTATTGAAAAATATGGTTCGTGACAACTCTAAGATATGAATGTTGTCTGTTATCAATGCAATGGATCTGGTCATAGGAGTTTTGAGTGTAGGAATTGTAAATCGGTGTCCTACAATAGTTTCAAAGATTCATCCTTAAATGAAAATGTGAAATTCTATAAGTGTCAAGAATTTTGATATATAGCAAAGTTCGGTAAAAATGAGAAAATCAAGCAGAAGAGGACAGACCCTGATCAAGAACCTGTAGCTAAACTGGAGCATAAAATAGCAGTTGATAAGAAGAAGGAAACCAAACCAGTATGGGTTGAGAAAGAAAAGGACAAGGCAGAATCAAGTCTGCTAGTGCAATCTGCCTTACATGCTGAAAGGAAAAATCTATGGATTTTAGACAATGGTTGTTCCAACCACATGACCAGTGATACAATTTTTTTATCAAGCTTGAAGATTGGAATGGTGGTTGAGTAATATTCTGAGACAACTCATACATCAAAATAAAGGGAAAGGGTACTCTAAATATTGATGGAAAATTAAAGGCACATGATGTGTATTATATGGAAGGCCTAAAGAACAACTTCCTATGTGTGAGTCAGATGTGTGACAAAGGTTATAAATTCACCTTTGATTCTATCGACTACTAGATAAAGAAAGAGAGTACCGGTCATACTATAGTTGAAGGAAAGAGGATAGATGGTAATGTATATAACCTAAAAGAATGTTTTGAATCCCAATGTATGTTGGGACAAGTGAATGAAAGATAGCTATGGCACGAAAGATTACACCACATAAATTTGGATAACTTAGTTGTAGTAAGCAAAAAGGGGTGTGTAAGAAATATTCCACTCGTCATCAAACCGGTAAGCACATTTTGTGATGAATGTGTGAAAAGGAAGTAGACTAAGGTGAGCTTCAGAACAAAATAACACAACACCTCAAGGCCACTTGAAATTGTACATTCAGATCTGTGTGGCCCAACTAGGACAAGAGCTCTTACCGGTGAAAGATATTTAATGCTCTTCATTGATGACTATTCAACAATGGCATGCATCACTTTCCTACAAGATAAATCAAAAGTATTTGAAAGATTCAAAATCTTTAAGAAGATGGTGGAGAAGGAAAGTGGGTGTAAGTTGCAATGTCTAAGATCAAACCAAGGTGGAGAGTTCACATCAAATGAGTTTGAAGATTATGGTGAAAGATGAAATTAGAAGGCAATACTCAGCCCTTAGGATACCACAAAAAAATGGTGTGGTAGAAAGGAAGAATAGGATAGTCAAGGAGATGGCCAAAACCATGTTAAATGAGGCCAGTTTGTGGGACATATACTGGAAGGAAGTAATTCATACTGTTGCATATACCTTGAACCCAATTCAACTAAGAAAAAACAACATAATAACACCTTATAAGTTATGGTATGACCAAAAACCATCAGTCAAGCACTTTAAGGTATTTGGAAGCAAGTGTTTTATCAAGAGAGATATGGATGGTTTAGGTAGTTTTGATGGAGTGACAAAGGAATTTTACTTGGTTACTCATCTAGCAACAAGGCCTATAAATGCTACAACAAAAGACTAAGAAGAGTCATTTAAAGTGTGCATGTAAGAGTTGATGGGAACATGCACAAGGGAAGACAATTATAGGTAAAATGGTATGATGACTCTGATGATGAAGGTGAGGAAGCTAAGTCAGACAATGAACTGGAAGAAGCATCTAAACAACTCCTAACTGGTATGTGCAGATGAACCACCCAGAAGAGCATATTTTTGGCAATAAAAGTAATGGTGTACAGGCAAGGAGAAGACTTGCCCAAAATGATGAACAAGTCAATTTGTGCCTCATGAATGAAGTAGAACCTAAAACATTCAATGAGGCCAGTAAAAGACAAGAATGGATGGATGTCATGGAAGAAGAACTGCAATAGATTGAGAAGAATAGGACTTGGGAATTAGTCCCTAGATTGGAAGACAAGAAAATCATTGGCACCAAATGGGTCTACCACAATAAGATAAATGAAGAAGGTAAAATTGTTAGAAATAAAGCTAGACTTGTGTGCAAAGGTTACTCTCAAGTAGAGGGCATTGATTTTGAAGAAACATTTGCATCGGTAGCTAGATTAGAAGAAATTAGAATGTTTCTAGCCTTTTTTGCCTACAAGGGTTATAAAGTATATAAAATGTATCTAAAATCTGCCTTCCTCAATGGAAATTTTGAAGAAGAAGTGTACATGGAGAAACTAGAAGGGTTTCTTCTACATGATGATGAAACCTTTGTGTGCTGGTTTAAGAAAGCCCTCTATGGTTTAAAGAAAGCTCCTAGAGAATGGTATTAAAATCTAGATCCGTACTTGAAGGAGAAAGGATTCAAGAAGGGGAGTGTTGACAATAATTTATACATAAAGAAAGATGGAAACCACATGATCATTGTGGTTGTGTATGTAGATGACATTATTTTTGGAGGCAATAAGGACACCCTTTGCAAAGAATTTGTTGATTAAATAGAGTCAGAATTTGAGATGTCAATGTTTGGAGAATTGGCATACTTTTCTAGTTTGTAGATGTCACAGCAAGATAAGGGAATATTTATTTGACAAACCAAGTATGCAAAGGATATGTTGAAGAAATTTCAAATGGAGGATTGCAAACCGATAAGTACCCCCATAGTAACTGGAAGCAATTTAAGCAAGAATGAGGAATCACTAGTGGTGGATCAGACATTGTATAGATCCATGATAGGCAACCTATTGTATCTTACTACTTCTAGACCAGATATAGTACAGGCAGTGTGCATGGTGGCTAGATTTCAAGATGCACCTAAGTAGTCACATATGAATGTCATAAGAAGAATTTTTAGGTACTTGAAAGTAACACTCATTTATGGTTTGTGGTACCCTAAAAAAGGGGAATTCATCTTGGAAGCATACACTGATGCTGATTGGGTAGGTTCCATTGATGACCAGAAGAGGACAATTGGTGGTCCATTCTTCCCAAGTGACCTATTGGTCTCATGTTATAGCAAGAAGTAGGATTCAGTCTCCTAATCAATTACTAAAGCAGAATACATTGCTATTGTTACATACTACTCTTAGGTGCTTTGGATGAAGCAAACCCTCAAGGAAATACAAGTGGACATCACTAATCCTATTCTCATCCGGTGTGATAATTCAAGTGTTATAAACATATCAAAGAATCTGGTGATGCATTCTAGGACAAAGCATATAGCCATCAAGTATCAATATTTTTCATTATCCTTCTCAAATCACCCAATAATCTTGCCTTGAAGACCTTCGTACAAATACTTTTAGTCTTTTCTTTGGAAATCCCTGTGTGAAGGAGCATTTCTAGGAAGAGCACTAGGATTTCCATATTTACTCTATATTTATGATCAATCCATAGAAATGAATCACCAAGAATTCTTTTGACATCCCTCACAATCACAAAATGGGACATGTTAAGCACATCCTACATGTGTTTCTCCTTTATCTAACTGATGAACACCATTTTCATTTTGGAGGAAACTAAACAGAGTGAAGAATCCAGCCCATCTTCTACTCAATGCAAACCCTATACTAGCAACCTGTAGATACCAACTTTAGGACTTTAAAATGCTTATGGCAGGAAAATTGACAAAGAAAACAAAATGGAATAAAGTTTGTGATGGAAACCACTTCATGCATTAATTCCACAAAGTATTTATATTGCCTTACTCATAGCAAGAATATCTATCAAATCACTCAAAATTTGTTTAGTGGATTCCAATATTAGAAGCCTTTGATCAATGAGCTTACCTACCATTAAAAGAAGCAATTTTAAGTGAAAGAAGATATTGTTTAACTCCACCCTTGCCAAAATAGCTAAAACATCAAATTAAAAGAAAATTCTAAGGGGAGACACAATCTTTGACATTCCATTCTCATTTAAAACACTTTATGAGTGATGGCTTCAAATTTTTTAAAAGTAACACACCCTAGGAGAATGATAATAGGATTAAAAATAAAAAGAGAGATGACCATCACCCTTAACTCAAATTTTACCTAATCAACAATATTCATTAAATGCGAAGAGACCAATCTCATTTTCCTTTTCAAAACTTATTGACTATTTTGAAGCTAGCTTAGTTCAAACTTTCTTTTTTATTTTTTAAAGGCTAATCCTACCATTTGGAGTTCCCTCCTAAAATAATTTTCTTTTAACAACTTTCATAGGATACTATGCCACTAGATCTTATAGGGATAGATTATATGTCTTGAATTTATTAGTATCCTTTGCTCCAATTTTTCCCTTGCAATTAAACTTGAAAAGTGCCAATGAATTATACAAAATATTTGAAGAGATCCTAAAATTTGATACTCAAATATTCAAATTTAGATATGCAAACCATTGAGGGAGATCATATAATCAATCCTTAACATCACTTCTAGCTTTGTGAATATTGCTCTAAATTTTAGAAAATATGCGACCCACAACACTTCAAGAATTTAGATATAATTACAATTGTCTTCTAAATTAAGAGAAAAAAAACTTCTTAAGAGTTTCCTTCATGTCCATTCTATTGAATAGGCACATGCTAAGTGATCTTAGTCTCATTGATGAATTTATCATTGATTCTATCTAACCCCCTATTTGCCAATTGGTCTACCAGACAATTAGCTTCTTTATAGACATGAATAATTATAAAAGATTCAATTAACTTTAACAACTCTAAAGCCCTACCTAAGAAGGAACTCAATCCCTCATTTGGGGCATATCTAGTTGTAAGAGATTTTATAATAATTGTTGAATTGCCTTCAATTTCTACTCTTTTTAATCTCATTTTTCTGCAAATTAATAAACCTTCAATGGTAATGGTAGATTTAAGTTTAATGATATTATCAATATTTGCTTTCAAATATTTGGCCTTGTTTTCTATTGTCATTCCTTCCCATGAATTTATAATACAACGTTCTCCTTAGACTCCAGGGATTCTACAAGAGGCCCCATAAAAATTCATCTCATACCATCCAAATTTGGGGGGGTCTAGACACTTTTTATTCTATGTCTCTTGGATGCAACTCCCCATTTCCCCACATAAGGAGGAATCTTCAGCCCAAACCAATTGTCCTTAATTTTACTATCCTAACTAGAAAATTGGGATTTTTTAGACCTAAGTATTGAAAGTCTACTATTTTCTAGTTCCATCATATCAATTTCAGTCTTATTTATGAGGGCCTTCAAAGATATTTTTCCCCTTTGAAAGATCCTTCAATTGCTTTCCTTCCATAATTTCCAAGTTAGAATTGATGGGGAGGATATTTATATTGAGATAAATAAACTTGTAGAGAATAGTCTGGGTCAACTTTTATACATGTTGAATATATCATTTGGGAGAGAAAAAACCCAACCTAATCTAGCATAGAACCATTGCCAACATCTATTTGTAAAAGGGCAAGACAATAAAATATGATCAATGGACTTTTCATTTTTCTCACATAAGACACAAATTTAAGGGCCAATAAAGCCTAAATTATTGAACCACCCATTTGTTAGAATTATTCCCTGGAGGAATGCCCAAGAAAATAAACCTACTTTGAGAAGACACATTTCATTCTAGCATAATTCGATTGGAATCTTAGTTTTCTAAAAATTTTGTATCTCAAGTATAGATCTACAATCATCTTTGGAGTTATAGATACTTGAATTAGCCCTTATCCAAATCATTAAATTTGATCTACCACTAAATGTGTTGGTAATTTGGAGGAATTTATTATGTGTTGCATTGATGTTTTGTCATTTATGTCAACACTATCTGTTTTGGGTGTTTACCGGTATCCTTCTGGTCTGAGTAAGACGATTGGTTTCTAGTTGGACTAGATCATGATGATTTGATATGCTTTAGTATGCTTGGGTTATAGAATTGTCTTATTCATGCTATGTAGATTCATGTTCAGTTAATTGGTTTTGATTTGTTGATTGAATGCTATCCTGTATGCTGGCAAGTTTGGTTTCTTGTTTCGGTGAGGGTTTCACCAACATAGCTTTTTTGAAGAGCTTTGATGTTATGCATAAGTGGTGTTGGTGCAGCTTCTAGTAGAGATTCAGGATGCTGATAGTGATCATGTTCTAGACTTGGTTAATTGGGATAATTGCTTTAGCATGTGTGGACCTAAATTGAGTCCCGGTTTATCTAGGTTATGGACCAACTTAATGTAACGTGTGGATTGGACTTCTCAATGATTTTATGGGATGTCTTATGGGTTGGATATTGTTTGTTTGGTCTTAGGCATTTTGTAATTATGTAACTATTTTATTATCTGGTGGCCAACCTTATTGTTTGTGGTTGAGGGTTTGAATATATATGACGTAAGATCTCATTGTAGATCATATAGGAATGTGGCATAGGAGCAAATAATGTAATAATCATTCAAGCAGAGGATTTGGTTGATCATTGGTGATCGAGTTGGGTTTATGTAAGAGGATTTAGTCCTCTGGTATTGAGCTTAACCAAAACTGTATTTAGGCATAGTAGATGCTATCATTGCAGTTCATTCCTTCCTCTAGATTTTAGTCCGGATTTTTATTTAGTCAGTGAAACTCCTTTTGTGATGAGCAGTGTGCTCTAGGTTGTTGGCCTTCCTGCAAGTGCAGGCCCCTCATTTGTAATCACATACTTACTACAAAAGTATTATCTGACTATGGGTTGACTTCCCACCATGGTTTTTCCCTTTACCAAGTTTTCCACGTATAAATATTGGTGTCATGTGGATGGTATTTATTCTCTAATTGTTGTTTATGCTTAATTGGTATATCTGCTATTTTTGAAATTTGTTTATGCATTCCGATATTGATCTTTTGGGTTATGGTGTTAAATTTTCAATTGCTTAAGGTTCCAATAATCTGGTGACAACTGATTCACCCCCCCCCCTCCTCTCAGTTGTCTTTCGGTTATTAGAATTGTCTAACAATTATATCCTAAGAAGAATACATTCAATTCAAACCAATAAGAAACCAAGCATGCTAGTCAAATTAGACATCTGGAAAGCATATGACACAGTAGATTGAAGGTTTTTATGTAAATGTTTAGTAGCATTTATCTTCTCTAAAGAATGGATTAATCTAATTCACTACAACATATATACTTCTACATTTTAGCCTCAACTAATGGATCTCCAATAGAATTCTTTGAATCTTTTAGAGGTCTATGACAAGGGGACCCTATTTCTCCTTTTCTATTTGTAATAATGGTAGAAGCTTTGGGAAGGGATTTGAATAGAGCTCAAAAAGATGGTCTCCTTTGAGGTATCAAGAATCACAATGTAGTTCAAGTAGTTATTCATCAATAATTTGTCGATGAGATGATGCTCTTTGGGCAATAATATAGTATGGAAGTAATTAAATTCATGAACAATATCAAACTATACTCCAAAGCTTTTGGACAAAAGGTAAATTAGCTAAAATCAAAAGTCTTCTTTTTAAATGTTAAGCCATTAGTTGAGCAAGAGATTTTAGCACTTTTGGGTGATATGGGAGGAAAAATTTATTATTTATATTTAGGTTCACCCTTAGAGAAGGGACTAAGAACCACCAAAATTTGAGACTATAGGTGAGAGAATCGACAAAAAAATGGAGTCTTGAAAAACAAAATGGCTCTCTTTGGTAGGAAGAGTAACTATGTTAAAGGTTGTTCTTTTAGCTCTTCCTATTTATCTTATGTCTTTTTTATCTATTTTAATTGATACAAAGTTAGTGAAGAAATGAGAACATTCTATTAGCAAGGAATGACTGAGAAAAATAAAATAGATTTGGTTGCTTGGGAAAAGATATGTAGACCAAATATTATGGTGGGAGTTGCCTTGAGAAATCAATTATGACAAAATAGAGCATTGGGAGCTAAATTAGTTTGGAAAATTTATAAGGAATCAAATTTGAAGTGGGTTAGAATAGTTAAAGGTATATATTTGAATGATATGAGCACAAAAGGTATCTTTAGATCTCATAAACCTCCAAAAGATTCAAGGGTCTAAATTTTTTTATTGAAATGTAGAAACATAATCACAAATCAGAATTCATGTTGAAGAGTCAGCAACTTTTTCTAAACTAAAGATGCACACCTACGATCATGGTAAGAAAAGCCAAAATGTCTGTCCAAAAAAACAATGAACTTTCATATAGTGCGATGTTTTAAATGATACTACCGTATGAAAATAATAAACCCTAACTACAACACATACTCTTCGCATAGCATTGTATTATTTCATAGTTTTCTATCTGGCATGGTTTAGTTGATTGACTCCACATTAGTTAAATCTCTTTCCGACTAAAATATTTTAGAGAGTTCAATTGAAATCTAATATATTAAACATCCCAGGCATCCATATAAGTATTCATTGGCTTAATTCAAATGCTTACATATTCAATAAGAGATGCAATATGTCATGTTCCTGTCTATAATTAACAAAAATAGTAGAGATATGCAAGTGGAGATGGAAATGTGGGTGAGAGAGAGAGCTGAAAATACAAAGATAGGGATAGGAAGTGAGAGATACAGGTAGGTAGAGAAAAGGAGAGATATAGTGATAGAGATAGTTTGATAGACAATACGATAGATATAAAGGGATAAATGAAAGAATAATGGAGAGATAGAGATGGAGAGAAAAAGGGGGAGAGAGAGAGATATGGATGAATAGATAGAGGGTGACATATCCAAAGATCGAGGGTGAAAGAGAAAGATAGAGGTAGAGATGAAGATAGAGAGCAGAGGCAGATGAATATAAATAGAGAGAGGGAGAGGGAGAAAGGCAAATAAATAGAGATGAAGTGAGTAAAGAAGATGGGAGAGAGAATGGGATAGGTAGAGAGGAAGAGAGAGAAAGAGGGTGAGAGATAGATGCATATGTAAAAGGTGAAGGGGAGAGGGAGAAGGAGATATAGATAAAGGGTGCATAGTATTTGATTTCTTGTCATGAGTAAGCATATTACCAAAGTTACAAATATTAATTAAAATAATAATTTAGAAAATAGTAATGTATAATAAACTTATTAAGCTAGTAAATAATTAAATAAAAAATTAAAACTTTTTTTTAATATATTAGAGTTTCAATATTAATAAAATATGCATATAACAATATAATTAGTATAATTCAAATAATATTCACACTGATTGAAAGATAAAGTCCATATTTAAAAATAAGAAATTGTGAGAAAGTTAAACCTTCTTCAAAAAAAATAAAAAAAATAAAATTAAACTATATTCAAAATCTTAAAGTTAAAATTTTAAACTTTTTATTTAAGGTTGCAAGTAAAAAAAACCATAAAAAACTTACAACTAAATGAAACTTATTAAAATGTAAAAAGTTAAAAAAAATAAAAATTATTAAAAAAAATAAAATAAATTATTTTTAAACTTTTGTTTTCTTCTAGTGTAACTTCTTATCATTTTTATAGACATTATTCATTTATTACACATTATAATAATGGTTTTTTTGAATTTTACATTTTTTTTCAAAAAATTTCATATTGTATTTTATATGTTACTAAAATTTTATTTTAATAGATTTATTTATATGTATCTTTTATAGTTTTTATTTTAAATCTCTCACAATTATTCTACAAATTTAAAATAACTTTTTGAACTAATAGATTTCTTAACTTTTTATAGTAATGTATATATCCATGTCAACAAAATATTAAAATGATTGCCTATTTACATGATGGATATTTATCTGAGACAACTCACTCATAATATTTTGACTTTTAAGGGTGTCCCATTTTCTCATATTCATTTTATTTTTAAAATTACACACAAATTAAAGGCTTACCAATGGTTGATATTTATTCCAACGTATGAAAGAATTATACCATTCTTATTTGAAAATAACAAAAACTACCTATTGTCCTAATAACAACATACATGTGCTAACTTTTATATTAAAATATTTATTAATTTCATTATCTATAGCTGAGTGGTGGTAGTGATGTAACTCTTGCTCTTAATGCCACTTTGACCTTTAATTATATATGTATACCTATATGAATACACAAAGATATAATAGTTTATAAGGTCGTTCTTTTCTTTTAGTTGATTAGGGTTTACAGAAAATATTATCTAATCTTTATAAAGTGTATCTATAGTGCATTGAGCATAACACTTAGCAAAATTACTTTCTTCTTTGTTGACAGTATTTCAAAACAAGAACATGTAAACTTAGTACTCATTTGAAAGGGATTTTTTCTAGTTTCAATATTCCTTTTTCAAGGTTTGGCTTGTTTGGTAGAATATTTTAATTGACTATCCCATAATACAATAATGTTTGTGCCTTTATCTATATATACCTATGGACACTCTTCTATGGATAGTCTTTTCTTTAAATCTTACATCACATTCATTTATCTAAAATAAGATTATAATTTTTTTAATATATATAAATAATTTTTGAAAATAATATAATAAGATTAATTTTTTTAATATAGAAAAATAGTTTTCAAAAGGAATTTCAATAAACAACTTCATGAGGAGCTCAACATAGCATTCAAAAAATATTTGATTCTATCTTTCTCAAATTTTCATTGAAGCATATGTTTAAATAGGATAGAAAGGTGAAAAGACAAAACATGGGTCACAAGAGAGTATGATGGACGAAGCCTAGCAGAGATGGTTGGAGATCAGTTTGAAGATTTCAAGGCTTAAACAGGGACAAAGATTTTAGATAGTATGGTAGATTCCCTCAGTCACCTCAATGCCCAAGTAATAATCTTAGATAGTCTTTTGTTAAAAGAAATTTTAGTCAACATGGAAGAATTAAGTTTTGGCAACACGATAGAAGAATCAGAAAAAAGTCCTATGGATAAAGATCCTCTCTTGAGAATAACTCAATCCCTTTTCCTAATAACATACTAATTTTTCCTCTCTGGCCTTCTAGGATTCTAGTAAACCCTCCCCTGTCAAAGAAGGCCTAGTCAACAAAACATTGGAACATTTTTACTAGAAGAAATCAAGTACTTAGGTATTCAAATGGGATAAGGAATAGGACAAATACAAAGATGGGATTGAGTATTAATATCCCCTCTATCTTTCTCAAAGATGGGAGATCTAAAGACTTTTTCTTTAGTTTATCCTTTTCAAATAACATTCTAGTCTTTCATAGTATTCTCCCATATTTTCAATATAGAGAAAGAGAAGGGAAAATAAATCAAAGGGAAATTTTTAGTAAGGGCTTCATGAGAAGAAATTACTCAAGAAATATTCAGAACCAAAAGGTGTGGACTCATAAGAACTATAGTCATATCTTGGAGCAAGCAACAAAAGAAATTTCTCTATCAAAGAAGAAGAGGGGGCTATTAGTTTTCATACAAAAAAACAATCAATTTCGAGTAATAAGGAAATGAGAAAGGAGGAAGAGGCAAGGGGTTTGGAAAAAAGAAAAGAGTTAATTATTACCTTTTCTGAATCTTCCCTTTCTCCTCAGATCTTGGATTGTTCCCAGCGAGCATTAACATGTAGGTTCTGGAAAACTTCTATAGATAGAAAGAAGTCTTTTCCAATGGGTATTAAAGAATTTATTTGGTGTGTTTGAAGTGATAGATCAAGGTGATGGATTTTTTATCTTAATTTTAATCAAAATAATTTATTGATGTTGTCTTCACATCCAAATCATGGTTTTATAATAGCTCTGGTCTTTATATGCAAATTTGGTATCCCAAATTTAATCTAAAGTCATCCTCTATTAAATTTATCCTCATTTCGGTTCAGCTCCATAATCTCCTAGTTGAATATAGAGAAAATGAGATTCTTGAGGCTATTGGAAATAATATGGCCATATTTCTTTAAAATGATCTAATCTTCTTTGACAATACGATTTTTTTAGTAAATTTTTTTTTTCTTATGGATGCAACTAGAGAATTTCCCTCTTCTACTTAGATAAATTCTAAAAATGGGGGCTGTATCCAAGAACTATTTTATGAAGAGCCTTCTTTAGTGTGTGGTTTTTGTCATTTGTCTAACCGCTATTCACCTTTCATCCTAGACTTCAAATATTCCAATTGTTATATTCTCTTTGATGCAAATCCCATGATTTGCTCTTTTTACTCTTATACCATGCATAGCTAACAATGCTGAAAATTTAGATCTCTTTCCAAAAATTTCGTCTCCTTGTTCTGTATATCTCATTCTGAGATAGCCCTTGAGAGCTTGTGGCCTTTGTGGGGGAAGGATCCATTGATATAATCAGAGGTATATGTTCAAAGGTGGTATGGTGATATTCAAGATTGTCTTTTAGAGGAAATTGCAGATCAAGTGATCAGAGAAGATATCGAATAAGAGGATCAAAGTAATCCCTATTAGACCACAGAAGCAATTGATTTTGAAATATGTCATGGGAACTCTCTTTCCTAATAAAAAAGGTGGGATTGAAGAGAAAGGTTACTCCTTATAAAATCAGTAGTGAAGAGGTTTGACAATCTTTATGTTCTTCGAGATCATTTCATTTAGACTGGTGGGATTTTTTGTTGGAGGATAGTAAGCTTTAGAACTAATGATGACTTCTTGAATAAAAATATTAACATTTTAGTGAAAAAATACAATCCTTCCTTAACTCTAGAGGGAGTTAGAAAAAAATCAACAGATTATTGAGTTCAAGGGTATGAAAGCTATGACCAATGAATGGTCAAGACAAACTAAAGAAAAAGACCATTTAATATGGAGAAGCAAATATTTTTCTCTTCAATTTGGTATAAAAGGTAGATAAGAGTACTTCTTCAAGAATTGGAGGTCTCTTAGGATAGAAAAAGAAAAAGGAAATATTCTAAGCATAGATATGAGACCATTTTCTTAAAAGTAGGTATAGTAAGTTTTAGAAAGTCCTGTGAAAATTTTAATAGAACGCATTTTTTAACCCGATAGGGTAATAGTTCGTCAATTTAAAGAAAATGAAATGAGAGTAATAGGGAGAGAGACTTCCACTCCAAGAACAGTCAAATGAGGGAGAACATTGGGTAGTTCAAAAAAGTAAGAAGAAATACCAAGTGTTGTTACAAATTCAAAATCGTTGTTTTTTATTAAGATAAAGCGAGTTTTACAGGGACCCAAAACCCAAATCCAACTACAAAAAAGAAAAAAAACAACGAGAAGGTCAAGAACCAACAACCAAATAGTAAAATAAATAGGGGCAAAACCCCATAGAGCCAAACTAAAAAAACCACTAAAGCCTCGGGAAAGACAACATAAAGCTAAACAAGATCTCCTAAAAGCTCAAAATTTTCTCAATAAAGTTCTTATTTATATCTTCTAGCTCCTCTGTGATGCTCCTCATTGAACTTTTATCTTCATTGCTGCTCCTAGTCCCTGAAAACGTGCCTGTAGAAACTTGAACCTCCGATCCCTGTGGAATAGTATCTAGGTTTTTCCTTTTAGAATTAGTAGCAAATGTCAGAATATTGCTGATTGGTTGTGCTTTATGGATTATAAATTTATCATTGATATTTTTAAGGCCTTCAAAACTATTATTCATTTCATTTTTTATTGATATTTCCCTTAAGGTCTTCCAATGCTTTCTCCAAACTAGCAAATCTGGATTTGTGCTATGTTTTCGTGACTTTAACATCTTCATCAGTCAACTTTTTGGGTTATTTTAATGAGCTTATCAATTTTATTAGGCATTGAGGTCTTACTGAAGGTATTAATAATATCATTTATTCCCTATTTTATGACAAGGATTTCACTAATCACCAAATCAAATCACTTCTCCTGAGTGGAGGTGGAGTTAGCCAGAAGGAGGTCAATATCCACCATATCACTTTTACTATTATCAAGGTCCACCTAGTCCAGGTTGACGGGGAAATCCAAATTAATCTCCTTACTCCCTTTATCATTTAGATCCACAGACCTCCCCACCTTTTTTATTTTAAAGCTATCATTACTCATCTCCTAGGGAAGAAGGATCTTGTTCTTTTGTGTTGCATTTATAGAGGGGTTTACACTTTCTGCTACTATTAGTGCTAGGAGTGACTTTTGGGGGGGAACCCTCTTCATCAAAGGGCATATAATCTATGTCATTATATGGCCCTTGAAGGTCACACCAATCTATAACCATCTCGTGTGACATCCTCTCATCCTCAATTTTACTATCTGACACAACATGCACATTAGGACTAGTCGAGGTTTTGGGATTACTTTAAATTTTGTGGTCTAGTGAGGGATTAAATTAATTCCTTTTATCATATTCTATAATAAGAAGGATAAGTCCCTCATGTAAAATAAGGTTTTCACAATGTTTTGCATGATTAGAACGTATATTCTCCAAAGAGGAGAGAAAATAAAATGACAAAGAGATTTTCCTATCATGTCTAGAATGGTTCAAAAGAGTAAAATGATAAGAAAAGATAATGACAAAATGACCATCCAAGGTGATGCACCTCATAATTAACTTTGCAACATCAACCTAATGGCTCATCAAGTCTTTTTTGTTGTAGCCCTCATCAACTATTTTCCTAACTCTATCTCTTTCGCTCTACTTATTAAAGAAAATAGAGAGGGTGTTAGCAACCAGAAGGAAAACTAAGAGGGGGGGGGGGGGGTGAATCAGTTTTCAATAAATTACAACCCAAAACTAATTAATCGAACTTAAACCTTAGTGTTGGTAAAACAAACTTAATGTCGGTAAAATAGATTAACAGTTATAGCAGTACCAGTATAACTTAATGCATGAAACAGAAAGGAGAACAACATTCACAACACATGAAATAGAGATTTTAACGTGAAAATCCTCTAAGGGGAAAAACAACGGTGGGAAACCTTACCCACAACCAAATGATACTACTGCAGATAATAAGTGTATATAATAATGGGGTCTGCACATACAGAAAGGCCAACCGCATAGAGCTCACTGCTCAATCACAAAATAGGAGTCACATTGACTACAATTGGATGGTTAAATCCAATAAACAATGTACTACTTCAGAATAGCATTTGCAAAGTTGGATTCAGTACTGGTTTAAGCTCTGACCATGAGTGCCAAACACCTTCATAACCTTCCTTCAAGCTTCAAATAATATTTGTATTATTCGCACAAGGATCTGGTTATTCTTGCTCTTCACAATGATCTTCAATATTCGCACACACTCATAATGATATCCAAATAAGATCTTACAATTATTTATACAAAACCCTAAGACCTAATCATGAGGTTGGCTCACTAAAGATATTACAATTATAAAATAAGTCTTGATGCAATACAATATGTCAGCTGAATACATTAACACATTATTCAATCAATAAACCATTTCCAAAATGTGTCGTGCTGATTTGGAACATGATATCTTGTACCAGTCCATAACCTAGACCTATGTGAACCCGATTAGACCAATAAGAAAAACACCAAATGTAAACATCCAATCCATTTCTTCGACATAACCAAATGATCTCTAGATGATAACAAGTCATCATCAACTTCCTCAAGTGCAGGTGAAACATATACCTGTGACTGTGCATAAGCCAATATCCATGTCAGGACCACAATGTGTTAGTTCAACAACAAACCAAAATAACCAGAGTGCAAAATCAACAAAGTAGACCTCTAGAAAGGGAAGTGTTGACAACAATGACAAAACCAATGCAACAAATGATGAAGTCATCCATAATACTAACAATCTCCCCCTTTGGCATTGATGGAAACACTAGATGGAAAAACATCTAAGTGCCAAAACTAGAATGCCTAAAAAATAACAATCTCCCAAAATAGATCAATACAAATTTCTGTACAAAAAATAGAAACCAAAACCAAAATAAATCCCTCCAAGTACAATGTTTTTCCATAGATATATCTCCCCTTTTGACATCACATTCCAAAGTAGTAAAAAATCAAAATCAGAACATAACATATAACTAACTACTCCCCCTGAGAAGTAGCTCTCCTTCATCAAATCTGTAAAAAGATTTTTATGTTAGTCCCTGTCAGTTTGATGCCAATATTCATCATTCAAGTCTCTGCTAGTTGGAAAATTACCCCAAGCTTCTCTCTGAGATATTCTAATGTTTCCTTAGGCAAAGTCTTTGTAAAGATATCTCTACAATTTTCTCTTTAGTATTCACATAAACCAATCTCACTTCATTTGCTTCAACATTTTCTTTCAGAAAATTATACTTAATAGAAACATACATTGTTTTAGAGTGAAATACCATATTCTTTGATATATCTATTGCTTCTAAATTATCACAATAAATAATTACCGGATCTTTGCATTTGACCTTGATATCCTTCAACATTTGCTTGATCCATAATACCTGAGTGCAATTAGTTGCTGCTGCAAGATATTCTACTTCTTGTTGATCCATGAAATTAATCTTCTGCCAAGAAAGAATGCACCACTAGTGGTACTCTTTCTATCATCCACATCTCTTGCCCAATTTGCATCTATATATGCACATAACTCAAAATTGTCATTTTTAGGATACCATAAACCAAGATTTGTTGTGCCTTGTAGGTACCAAATTTTTTTTTTACTGCACTTTCATGATTTTCTTTAGGATTGCTTTGAAATATTGAAACAATACACACTGCATTCATTATATCAGGTCTAGTTTGTGTCAAATACAGTAACCCTCCAATCATAGATTTGTACCTTGTTGAATTTATAGGAGCTGAATCATCCTTTAATGTCAACTTATCTATTGTAGTCATAGGAGTGCTTACCAATTTGGAGTTTTCCATTGCAAATTTCTTCAAAAGTTCCTTCAAATATTTTTTTTGACATATGAATATACCTTTATCTGTTTGAGAAATCTAAAACCTAGAAATTTTTTTATCTCTC
This sequence comes from Cryptomeria japonica, assembly GCF_030272615.1. Lineage (NCBI taxonomy): Eukaryota > Viridiplantae > Streptophyta > Pinopsida > Cupressales > Cupressaceae > Cryptomeria > Cryptomeria japonica. The sequence goes on along the minus strand of NC_081412.1, from coordinate 498,452,337 downwards.
CATTCATAGACATTTCAAATTGTTCCTGCATCTTGTTAGCAAAGTCTTTGCATATCTCTTCTTCTCCTCCAAAAATGATATCATCCATAAGAAAAATGTCATCATTGGTGATTTTGTAATACAAATTACTATCAGTATTACCTTTTGTGTATTCAAGCTTTAAAAGATATTTATCCAGTCTATCATACCAAGCTCTGGGAGCTTGCTTCAATCCATATAAAGATTTCCTTAACATCTGTTAATGAAAATCCATCAGGCTATTCAATGTAAACTTCTTCTTCAAGATCTCCATTCAAAATGCATAGTTTACATCCATCTGATAAACTTTATAGTTCTTGTGAGCTGCAAATGCAAAAAATAGTCTTACTGTTTCAATTCTGGCTACCAATTCAAAAGTTTCATTATAATCAATTCCTTCTTTCTGAGAATAACCTTTACAAACTAATCTTGCTTTTTTTTTTATTACTTCACAATCCTCATTAAGTTTATTTCTAAATACCCATTTAGTTCCAATAACATTTTTGTCTTTAGGCTGGGGAACTAATGTCCAAGTATTATTCTTTTCAATCTATTCTAATTCATCTTCCATTGCTTTTATCTAATGTTTATCCTGAGATCCTTCAACAATTGATGCTGGTTCAACTTGCGAAATTAAGCATACCTCTTCATTTGCCAATCTTCCTCTAGTCATAACACCTTGATTTTTATTTCCAATAATCTAATTTTCTAAATGATTCAATCTTACATACCTGGGTTTATTCCAATTTCCACTTATAGGCTATTGTTCTTTTGTCACAGTTGAGTTCTCTGATGATGTCTGTGTGACTGGTTCTTCATTTTGTTCTGGTGCAATCCATGCCGGTTCATTTATAATCATTTCTACTACCAGTTTAGAACCTATAGATCTTGATTTTGCTCTAAAATGTTCATCTATCTTCACATTAGTACTCTCAATGATTTCTTACAATCTTTTATTATAACATCTATATGCCTTGCTTCTAGTTGAGTAACCGAGAAATATTCATTCATCACTTGTAGGATCAAATTTTCCAATAGACTCATCTATCCTAATATATCATTTGCTTCCAAATATTTTGAAGTACTTAAGAGTAGGAGTATGACCAAACCATAGTTCATAAAGGGTCTTACCAGTTTCACCTTTGATGTGAACTCTGTTGAAAGTATAAGCGTTGTACTTACTACTTCTCTCCAGCACACATGAGGTAGATTTGCTTTCATCATCATGGTTCTTGTTGCATCCAGTATAGTTTTGTTCTTCCTTTCCACAACTCCATTCTACTGGGGTGTCTGGGGTGCTGACAGTTGTCTTTTGATTCCATTCTCCTCATAGAATGCATTGAATTCCCTAGATGTAGATTCTCCTCCATGATCAGATCTCAAACATTTAATTTTTTTGCCAATTTCACTCTCTACCATTCCCTTGTATATCTTGAATCTTCCAAAAGCTTATCCTTTCTCCCTGAGAAAAGTAACCCAACACATTCTAGAATAATGATCAATTATTAGCATAAAGTATCTATCACTTTGAAGACTCCTTGTTCTTGCTAGACCACATAAATCAGTATAAATTAAATCAAGAATATTATTGGATTTCTCAAAAATGCTCTTAAATGTTGTTCTAACTTTCTTTCCCATTTGACACTCCTTACATACTGGATTATGAGGTTTCACAATCTGAGGTAAATCCCTTACTTCCCTGGTTGAACTGATCTTTACAATGCAATCAAAATTCACATGATAGAGTCTTATATATCATAACCAACTTTCATCAATGTGAGCAATCAAACATGTCTTATCACTGGTATTCAAATGAAAGATATTACCTTTAGTTTGATTACTGATTGCAATCTCCAATCCAATTCTATCCATGATTTTGCATTTTCCATTCTTGAATTGTAATCAAAATCCTTTTTCCACTAACTGACCAACACTCAAAAGATTATGCTTTAAACCTTCAACATAATAAACATTGTCAGTATTGTGCTTACCATCAAAGAGTCATCTCCAAATCTTACTAGACCTCCATGAATTTCCTGTAATGATAAGAATTTTCTTTTATCACCAGTCATATGATGTGAGCATCCACTTTCAATGATCCATTCATCCTTTTCTTCAATTTTTGTTGCTAATGCCTACTCTACCAGTTTGACAATAGGTGCAGGTTGATCTTCTTTTAATGCAACAAATGCCCATTCACTATCTATTGGATCTTCATCAGAGTCATCTGTAACACCTTAATCTGCATAGTAACATGACTTATCTCTATTTTTCTTAAATCTATATCTCTGATATTCAGGGTTAGGTTTATATGTTCTCTTAGCTTCATCTCTTAGTCTTGCATGTCTATCAAGACACCTAGATGACATATGACCAACTTTACTGCAATTAAAACTTTTGAAAGGTGATTTACCTTCATACTTACTTCCTACTGGACCTTTAGGCATCTCCCTTGCAAATAGTGCTTCAAGTTCTTGAAGTTCTTCATTTTCCCTCCTGATATCTTCAAGTTCTTTTGCATAAAGTGCTTTCCAATCAGATTTGTTAAATGATGATGATGATGACGATGATGATGATGATGCTTTAAAGGCTATATCAGTTTTGATTGTAGCAACATGAACAAATTCATTCAAGCTCAAATGCTGAAAGTTTTCCAACCAAAGTATCTCTAGATACTGATGTATTAGGAATTGTTCTCAACTCATTAATAGCAGTCACTTTGATTTTTTAATCCGGTAGCAAAGCTCTTAAAACTTTAGAAACAATTTCATTTTCACTTCAAGATCCTCCACAACATTATATTCCTAAAATAATTTCATTAACTCTTTCCATAAATGCATAAATTCTTTCATCCTCTTCCATTTTTAAATTTTTATAGCTGACCTGGTAACATTCCAATTTTGCAATTTTGACAGTGGTATCTCCTTCATTCAATGTTTCTAGTTTATCCCAAATAGCTTTCGCATTAGATCTGTATGATAATCCCATGATTTGCTAATCCGATACTTTAGCCAATTTCGGTGGATGAGGGTTATTCAGAGTAGGACCAACATAGCCATTCTTTGTAACATCTTATATATCTCTTCTAATGTGGTTTAGATGTGTTTCCATTCTGATCTTCCATATACCATAGTTAGTTCCATCGAGTTTAGGATTGTCCTTCCTAAAAATATTTCCTACCATAGGATCTCCCCAAGTTGTTAGGCTTTTGCAAAAAGAGGACTATGCTCTGATACCAATTGTTAGGAACCAGAAGGACAAATGAGAGGGGGGGTGAATCAGTTGTCAATAAGTTACAACCCAAAACTAATTAATCCAAGTTAAAACTTAGTGCCGGTAAACAAAATTAATAGTTATAGTAGTACTGATATAACTTAATGCATGAAATAGAAAGGAGAACAACATTCACAACACATGACACATATATTTTGATGTGGAAACCTTGTAAGGGAAAAACCACGGTGGGAAACCTTACCCACAATTAGATGATACTACTACAGATAGGAAGTGTATACAATGATGGGGTCTACACATGCAGAAACGCCAACTGCCTAGAGCTCACTGCTGAATCATAAAATAGGAGTCACACTGACTACAATTGGATGGTTAAATCCAATAAACAATATACTGCTTCTGAATAGCAACTATAATGTTGGACTCAGTACCGGTTTAAGCTCTGACCATGAGTGCCAAACACCTTCATAACCTTCTTTGAACCTTCAGATAATATCTACGTGATTCACACAAGGATCTTCTTATTCTTTCTCTTCACAATGATCTTCAATATTCGCACACACTCATAATGATCTTCAAATGAGATCTTACAATTATTTATACAAAACCCTAAGACCTAATCATGAGGTCGACTCACTAAAGATATTACAATTACAAAATAATTCTTGATGTGATACAATATGTCGACTCAATAAATTTACACATTATTTAATCAATAAACCATTTCCAAAACATGTCATGCTAGTCTGGAACATGATATCTTGTATCGGTCCATAACCTAGACCTATCTACTGGTAAACACAAATATGTGAACCCAATCAGACAAATAAGCAAAACACCAAATGTCAACATCCAATCCATGTCTTCGACATAACCAAATGATCTCTAGATGATAACAAGTCATCATCAACTTCTTGAGCTGCCGGTGAAACATATACCGATGATTGTGCATAAGACAGTATCCATGTCGAGACCACAATGTGTCAGTTCAACAACAAACCAAAATAACCAAAGTACCAAATCAACAATGTAGACCTCCAAAAATAAGTGTTGACATCAATGACAAAACCAATTCAACACTTGACGAAGTCATCCATAATACCCACAAAGGGCATCCTTTGTCACCTTTTGTTTTTTGTAGAACTTCTTCCCCTCCATCTACAACCAAGTGATATTTGCGTTAAGCTCCTCATCAATTCTGACCTCAAAACTATAGATATTGACAACACAACTATTCTAGCCATTAAAAGCCACTTCCAACACTCTGAGGTCATGACCATGCATCAGGTTGAAGAGTCTGTAGCTTTTTCTAAACTAAAGATGCACAACTATGACCATGGTAAGAAAAACCAAAATGTGTTGAAAAAAAGAATGATCTTTCATATAGTGCATTGTTTTAAAAGTTGCTACCCTATGAAGATAATAAACCCTAACTATAACGCATACTATTCGCATAGCATTGTATTATTTCATAGTTTTCTATCTGGCATAGTTTAGTTGATTGACTCCACATTAGTTAAATCTCTTTCTAACTAAAATATTGTAGGGAGTTAAATTGAAATCTAATATATTAAACATCTTGGGCATCTATATAAGTATGCATTGGCTTAATTCAAATGCTTACATTTTCAATAAGAGATGCAATATGTCAAGTTCTTGTCTATAATTAATGAAAAAAGCAAAGATATGCAAATGGAGATGGAAATGTGTGTGAGAGAGAGCTGAAAATACAAAGATAGGGATAGGAAGTGAGAGATACAGATAGGTAGAGAGAAGGAGAGATATAGTCATAGAAATAGTTGGATAGACAATAAGATAGATATAAAGGGATAAATGGAAGAAGAATGGAGAGATAGAGATGGAGAGGAAAAGGGGGAGAGAGAGATATGGATAAATAGATAGAGGGTGACCTGGCCAAAGATAGAGAGTGAAAGAGAAAGATAGAGGTAGAGATGAAGATAGAGAACAGAGGAAGAGGAATATAAATAGAGAGAGGGAGAGGGAGAAAGGCAAATAAATAGAGATGAAGTGAGAAATGAAGATGGGAGAGGGAATGGGATAGGTAGAGAGGAAGAGAGAGAAAGAGGGGGAGAGATAGCTGCATATGTAAAAGGTGAAGGGGAGAGGGAGAGGGAGAAGGAGATATAGACAAAGGGTGCATATTATTTGATTTCTTTTAATGAGTAAATATATTACCAAAGTTACAAATATTAATTAAAATAATAATTTAGAAAATACTAATGCATAATAAACTTACTAAGCTAATAAATAATTAAATAAAAAACAATTTTAAAAAAAAATTTATTAGAGTTTCAATATTAATAAAATATGCATATGACAATATAATTAGTATCATACAAATAATATTCACACTGATTGAAAGATAAAGTCCATATTTAAACTCACCAGTAGATAAACTTCAATTCCAAGAAAATATCTCATTAATCCCAAATCCATCATCTCAAATTCCTTTTTCATTTATATTTTAAACTCACCAGTAGATAAACTTCCAGTAAAGATCAAATCATCAACATATAAACAAACAATTAGAATCTGACCCTCTTTGTTGTCCTTCATGTATAGTGTAGGCTCACTGCTACTTCCATTGAATCCATTATTCATCATGTATGTATCAATCCAACTGTACCATGCTCTAGGTGCTTTCTTTAGTCCATAGAGTGCCTTTTTCAACTTGTATACCTTATTTTCTTACCCATTTTTCTCATATCCTGGTGGTTGTTGTACAAAAAATTCTTCTTGTATAAAACCATTTAAGAAAGTTGATTTGACATCCATTTGGTAGACCTTCCACTTGTTTTGAGCTGCTATAGCTAATACCATTCTAAGTGTATCAAGTCTTGCGACAGGTGCAAATGTTTCATTATAATCTACTCCATATTGTTGTGTAAATCCCTTGGCTACTAGCCTTGCCTTGTGCTTTTCTATATCTCCATTTGCATTAAATTTGGTCTTGTAAACCCATTTTACTCCTCTGCATTCTTTTCCCTTTGGCAAATCTACTAATTCCCATGTGTCATTCTTTTATATTGATTCTATTTCTTCATTCATTGCTTTAACCCAACATTCTTCATTGATTGCATCTTCAAAATATGTAGGATCATGAGCAAATAAAGAAAAGTTTGATTGCAAATCTATTCCATCTCCTTGATCATAAATTTCTTGTAGACTTCTAGTTTTCTTACTTCTATTCCTTGATCTTAATGATGCAAGTGTAGGATTAGAGTCATTACTTACTTGCAAGTTAGGAGAGGAATGACTTGAAGATTCATCTTGTTCATGATCCCTTGTTGAGTTTTCACCTTGTGGATTGCCTGATGAAGTTCCTTCTTGTTCATGCAATTGATCTCCTTGGCTTCCTTGTTCTTTTCCTTCCTCTTCATCATAAGGTATTGCTATAATACCTGTGATTTCTTTGTCTATACTTCCATCCCAGGCTTCTTCTTCTTTAAAAACAACATCTCTACTAATGATAACCTTCCTAGTGATGGGATTAAACAACTTATATGCTTTGGATTGTTCACAATAGCCAGTAAAGATGCATTTCTCACCTCTATCATCCATATTACTTCTTATTTCCTTAGGCACATCTGCAAATGCAACACATCCAAAAATTATAAAATGAGATACACAATGGGACTTACCACTCCATGCTTGTTGTGGAACCTTGTCTTTCACACTTTTTGTTGGACTCCTATTTAAGTTATATACTGCACAAGCTACTGCTTCAGCTCAATATTCATTTGGTAAGTTCTTTCCGTTCAACATACTCCTTGTCATTTCTATTATTGTTCTATTCTTCCTTTCTACAACACCATTCTATTGAGGTGTGTAACTCGTAGTGAATTGTTTCTTTATTCCATGATACTTGCAATAATCTAAGAACTCATTTGATTTGTATGCTCCACCTCTATCTGATCTCAATACCTTGATGGGTAGGCCACATTGCTTCTCAACCAATTCTCTAAACTCTTTGAATTTTTCAAATGCTTCTGATTTGTACTTGAGGAAATAAACTCATATTTTTCTACTAAAATCATCAATAAAAGTTTAAAAATAAATGCTCCCCCCTAATGATGGTGTTTGCATTGGACCACATATATTTGTATGCACAATCTCTAGAGGTTTCCATGCTCTATATGACATCCCTTTTGGAAATTTATCTGTATATTGTTTAGCCAAAATACAACTATTACATGAATTTAGTGGCTCTTTAATTGGGGGTAATCCTTTTACCATTTTCTTTTGTTGTAATAAAGATAATCCTTTGAAGTGAAGATGAGCATACCTCAAGTGCCATACCCATGCTTGATCCAAACAAGTTGCCTTGAAATTCACTTCGGCTTCTACAACCTTTTCACTCTTCATTCAAAGTGGGCACATCCTATTCCTTGTCATTTCAATCCTTGCAATTATCATATTACTAGGAGATTTACCATATATAGTGCACACATTATTCTCAAAGATAACTGTATAACCTTTTTGAACAAGTTGACCAACTCTTATGAGATTGTGTTTCAAACCCGGTACATAAAAAAAATCACGAATTGTCCTCGTACCATAATTTGTCATCACATTTATTGCACATTTTCCCATTACTTCCATAGTGTCGTTATTACATAATTTCACTTCTGATTTAATTGAGCTATCCAAGTAATTAAATAAATCTCTATTTCCTATCATGCGATTGCTACACCCACTATATAGAAACCAAGAATCACTTGGACTTTCTTGTGCTATATGATATGTAATAAACAATTTTTTTGAACTATTTTAAAAAAAGTTTGCATTTTTCTTTCCTATATCAACTTGTTTCTTTTGACATTCACTAGAAAAGTGTCCATACTTCTTGTTGTAGTAACATTGAATATTGGACTTATCATACCTTTGTGATGATTGATTATTGCTATGTCCTCTTGTGTTGAAACTTTGATTTCTCCTTCCCCCTAGTTCAGGAATTCTTCTCTCCTCTCTTTGAAAATTGCCTCTTCCTCTTCCTCTAAATCTTGAATTTCCTCTTCCTCTTCCTCTACCAAATGTCATATGTGACTTGAAGGCATTCTCTAATGAAGAATTACTATTCCTGTTCAACCTATATTCATGATTATATAATGATCCAAACAACTCATCTATAGATAATTTTTACAAGTCTTTAGATTCTTCAATTGCAACCATAGTAGTATCAAACTTGCTAGGCAAACTTCTAAGAATCTTTTCTACAACTTTTTGATCTATTTGCTCATCACCATTTAATCTAATTTGATTAAACCACATTCATAACTTGAACTGAAAATTATTCTACTGAATCAAATTCTTTCATTTGAAGATTTTCAAAATCCCTTCTAAGTGCTTGCCACTTTGCTAATTTAACCTTACTTGTTCCTTGGTATGTTGTCTCTAATATTTCCAATGCTTTCTTTGCTGAAGTAACTCCACTAATTCTAGCAAGAACAATATCATTCATACCTTGTTGAATAATTTTTAAGGCCCTTATGTCCTTCGTCCTATTCTCCTCAAGCTTATTTTTTTCATTTGGGGTTAATGATGCCTCATTTTGTGGTTCTACAAACCCTTTCTCTACTATATCCAACAATTTTTGAGAATTAAATAATTTCTTCATTCTTATTGCCCAAGTATCATAATTTTTACCAGTAAAAAGTGGAATAAGGGGCTGCAAATAGTTAATACCTCACGCCATACCTTCTAACAGCTTTAGCTACAATGTTTTTCCCAAACCACCGTGTGATCTTCTCCTTCTGCAAAATCTTCTGAGTCGGTTCAATCCTGGCTCTTAACTTTGTTATTAAGGCTAATTGATCTTCTTGAAAACCGGTCTTCTCTTAGCTGTATGATCTTCCTCAAATTTTTGTTGATTATTTGTTGTGTACTTCTTCTTTACATCTGCAAATTTATTGTCTGGGCAAAATGTATTGACTGATGTGCTTTCCTTGGTCTGCAGCCTCCTCTTTTATGGTTCTTCACTATACTCTTCTTCCTTGAACCTACAATCCCATTACTTTTTCACCAAAGAGTCTTTTCTCCTACAGGCTACAACAATGTTGGCTCTGATACCACTATGAAGTGGGCAGAGGCATTAATGAAACAAAATGTATGTTACGCAAGTGTAATGCTATACATAAACCAAACATATATTTTTATTGCTTACAAGAATGGGTTATGTCACCTCTATTTATAGAGGTCTATAAAGAATGATCTAGAATCACTGCCATAGGAGATCTTTCTAGATTTGTCATTAATGTAGGGTGGTGGTGGAAGCAACTAGACTATCTAGAGACCATCTAGATGATTGTAGAAATTACTAGACTATTCTAACAAAGGATATCAATAAATAACTTAGTGAAGTGTTTCCAAAGATATTTGCGTTAAAATATCTTCACTGATATTGACAAAAGAAAGCGAAGCATTTTTAGAGACTTTGCGATTAAAACATTCACAGATATCAACAAAGAAAGTGTTTCCAAAGATCTTTTTGAGAAAAAACTCTTTAATGATCTCTATGGTCAATTCCAATAAAGATTTTTGTGATCAAATATTTCACAACTTTACTAACTAGGTTTAACAATAGCTTTTACAATTAATATTATTTATTCTCGCATGTTTGTTATTTTGTCCAACATGAGAATATTTATGCTTGTACAATATCATGAACATTATTATAACCATTTTCCAGATAGACTCATCAATCCATCTATAATCAATTTGCATTAACTCTTTCATAGATTGCTCATTTCTCTCTCTATTCCAACACACCTTTCCAAAGTGATTCTTCAACCCGCAAATTGAACAAGGGTGAAGATCGAAACATTTCTCTGCTTTATGTCCTTCCGTATGAAAATGCAAATAGTGCATTGTTTGAGTTGATATGTTTGAACTTTTAATATCTACATCATCAATTTTATTTTTACCACCATTAACATACTCAAGCCCTACATTTTTGAATCTCAATATTACCTCAATGGATTCTACAGTTCATTTTCCAAATTTTCTGAAACCTTTACCTTGATATCCCAATTTCATCTTTATTTCCAAACCAACATTCTTTGTACCACAACTTTTATCATTAGTGTCACAAGTTCCAAAATTTGTAAATCCATGCACATCCTTACATTCAACTTCATACTCTTTACCCACATCAAGTGGTTCATCAATTGAAAAATACAGATCACTTCTATAACATGAAACATTGCATAGAGGAGGTTTAGACTTTAGACTCTAATTTTTCTTTACATAATCTTCATGTAATTGATTGAGAAATTTGGTTTCTTCTCTTAATTTTGATATTTCTTTCTTTTGTGAACTTTTTTCTTCATTTAATTCCTTACTTTCCTTGTCAATTTTCTCTTGTTCATTTTCCAAAATACTACTTACATATATTATATTTTAATTTTCTTTCTTTACTCTTTTACAAGCTCCTCCCTTTTAAATGACTTTATATCAATATTATCTTGTTTGTGCTCTTTATTTTTCTACAATTATTTACCTTATTTTACAGCTTCACATATATTCACTCTTCCAAAATTTCCTTTGTCACTACTATGATTGATCCTTCAATAGCTATTGTGATGGTGGGAAAATGATAAGTGATAGATCAAGAGGAAAACCCTTTCCCTCAAAGAGAGATGAGAGTTTCACTATTGATTATCCTTCAAGCACTTTTCACCATTATATTAGGGAAATGAGGGGGTAATTCACTAGATCCAATCTCCACACAAAGATAGATTGGATTCTGAATGAATTAAGGGTGTTATGATGATCCCCCTATTCCCTTTTGTTTGAATTGAAATGGAAAGGAAATTGGTTGAATTATGTAGTGAAAAAGTGACAAAGAATCGATTATAACTTGATATCTAAATATGGGATGAAGCTGTGCACCTGGATTGGTGGTAAAATGTCGAGAGGAAGTCACCCTGCAAATTTGATGAAATTTTGTCCGGACCATGGTGGGAATGTACACAGTCCTCTAAAAAATATGTGAAATGAAAAGGGTTTTTCCACCTCTACAAATGAAGCCTGAATCCGAAAGTATAGCTATGCACGTGCAACCTACACACAGAAAAGAGAGGGAAATGTGTTGGGATCGGGGTTTTGCCTCAAGGGAGGTTGTAGTAGAAATGTTGATACAAATGATTGTATGGAATTGAATGTTGAAAGGGATCTTCTCTTTAATGGTTGAATCCTTGACTTGAATGCAACACCTAGCCTTCAAGGGAGACTTGAGAATGCTGAATGCTGGAAAAGAATGCTTGAATGCTTGAATGCTTGATTGCTTGAACATTTCCAACTTTGACCTATCCCACTTATGCAAATGAGAGGACAAATGTCCCTTAAATAGACATTTGAGGGATTTGAATTTCATCATGGACCAACATCGGGGAGATTTCTCGCTAACTGCACAACCCACAATGCTTGTACAAAAAGGTCCTACCCTAATATAGGGTAGGGACAGGGGTGCCACGTCCCTGTCCTAGGAGGAAAAGGGTGCCATGCCCCTGTCCTAGGAGGATAAGGGTGCCATGCCCCTGTCTAAGGGGGAACAGGGGTGCCACGGCCCTGTCCTACCCCTCTCTCAAGGGCAGAGTGCAGACAGAGTGATGCGGAGGCCAAGGAGGATGTAGTTTTCACAAGCCTAGCACTGTCCAATCTCAAATCAGGCTACAGGATTCGATTTTTCATGCATGAGGACCCTAATGCAGTCATAAATTTCTAAGGTCACCATTTTATGACACTATATTTAGCTCCCACTTTAGCGGGAATATAAGCATAGGCCCATACTACCCATAAAGTACAAGGAAACAAGATTGAAAGAATTTTACCACATCAAGGAGGAAAGATGCACCAAGCTCCTGATGGACTTAGGATCTTACGACTTTGATTGACAGAGTAAAAGGGAAGATCGAGAAGGGGAGAACCATGACTAGATGTAGCAAAGTTCCCTTCACTATAAGTCATGAAAATAAGGATACAAAAGATTACAAAGCAAAGCAAAGTTCACTAAGTAATTCTACGTATCCAAAGAAGGAAAGAATGACCAGAGTGTATGCCCCCACATTAAAGCGATCGCACATGCCTTATTGGGAGCAATTTCTTTAAGGTAGGATACACCCAGGAGGGAGAAGGGAGGGAGCACGTTATCGCAAGGATTTAGCCCCCCAATTGGGGTATAAACCCAAGGATAATGAACACAAAACATGAGGTAGTGTCACTTTTGTCGGGGTCATTATGCAGTATGATAACTCATGTATATCATGTATGTATATGCATATAATAATCTTCATTCCCCAAAGAAGGACACTACCTTAGAAGAAAGGGAAGAGAGGATGTCTTTTGAGTCAACATAAAAGAGACCGAGAAAAGATCTCAATGCTTTGCATCGACCCTAAGTAGACATTTAAGGGAACAATAGAAGAGTAGGGATACATATAGAAGAATGGTCACAAAAGAGAAAGAAAGGAGAGAGAGAAGATCTACAGTGCTAATATTGCTAATCTAGCATGATGACGACATCCGTCTCCCAATCTTTTTGATCACTATTTCGGGAAGGTGAGCAACATGCCAGAGGACCCATATTGAGCACATTTATTTGGAGCTATCACAAGATCCAAACAAGGACTATGCTCATGTGGTAAGTCAATTTGTTCAATTCGAGGAGATAGGATTAAAGTTTGTGAAAACTCATCCGATAAATGTTTATCCACATCAATATATTCATGCTCACTATTAGAAGCATTAGGAGTTGTATTTCCATTATGAATAACATTTTCACTCATTTATGAATCAAAGTTTAAAGAAAGAGGAGCAAGAACACAAATAGGAGTAAAACCATCACATGTTTTATGCAACTTATTATTTGGAGATGTTGGTTGAACATCTTTCTTAAGAGAAAAGGCAATCATGTCAACTGTTGGAGTCTGAGGAGATTGAATATTTGGAGTGATAGGTCCAAGAGCTCAAACATGATGCCTTCGTTGGCATTCTCTCACACAATGATTCCTTTGAATCCTAGTGGAAGGTTGAGAAGGAGGAACATTTGCAGAAGGAGGAATGACTTTCTCCTTAATAGTAGAAGGTTTAGGTTGAGGTCTTTTTGGTTGAACAATAGGAGAAGCAAGCCTCTTCTCTCGATAAGAGGAAGAGGTCAGATTGCACCATAGAAAGGAGGAATATTAGGTGTAGGGAGGAGAACAAGTCCATCATGAGGAAGAGGGATAGGTCTAACCTTAGGATGAATATTTTTGGTCTCCTTAAGAGAAGTTAAAGTCACATCCATAGGAGTAGATGGACAATTTTCCTTAGGTGGGAGATTAGTTCTATATGAGAGAGGAAGAACCTCATCTTAAAGAATAATAGGAATGTCAAGTGTTGGAGATCTAGGTTGACTTAAGGATAAGATCATATCGTTCTTCCATTTTTTATAAGATTGAAAAAGAGTATCTCTCCTTGATGGAAGAGCTTGAAATTGTTTAGGCAAAAAGAGATCAATAGGAACACCAGGACTTCTTTTGAATGGATTAAATAAGCTATGGTTCATGGTTATGATTTCTCCATTGTGAGGAAATTGAAGACACTTGTGGATTGGAGAAGCAATAGCCTTCATGGAAGATAGCCAAGGATAGCCTACCTTCACATGGAATTTCTCAAATGAAGGTATGATAACAAAGGCAACATCCATGGATTTAACATGTACTTCAATAGGAAGGGTGATAGAACTAATGATAGGAAAAGAGAAGCCATCAAATCACTTCATAGCTACATTAGAAGAATCATATAAGGGTTTATGCATTCGTAAAGTAAAAAGATACTCTTCAGTTATGACATTAACCATGCAAGAGGGATCAATCAGGGCACCACGACAAGGGATATCCTTAACCTTTGCAGCTATGTATAAAGGGCCATTGGGTGCTCTAATAGTCTCACTAGGGTCAAATGTAATACCAGGATCCTTAGGCAAATATTGTGTTTCTACCATGTTAACCAAGTTTGGAGCCATACAGATGAGCGTTTTAGAAGAGAGAGAACTAGGCGCAATCTCAATAACATTAAAGGTATGAGATGGCAAGGGATCAGTGAAAATCTTAAGATTTTGATTAGGAGGAGAAATTGATTTATTCTCTTTATCATTCACACCTACCACAGATATATTATTATTATCAATCAAGTCTTGAACCTTATGTTTCAATACAAAACATTTCTCAATATCATGACTAGGTTCACGATGAAATTGGCAAAAGGAATTGTTATCACAATGAGGAGATGCAAGTTTGGAAGGATCATTTTTTTATAGGAGGAAGTTTGATAACATTTATATGCAATAACTGAGATATAATACTATGAAAAGATTCATTCAAAGGAGTAAATTGTCTTTCTCTTTGGAAAAATTTAGAAATACGAGGTACACATTTTGTAGCAATCACATGGTTGTTGTTGACTAGATCATTGAACTTGATGAAGCTTTTTTTTGGTTTAAAATTCACAAACGGTTGTTGACCACTCTCCCCCTAATCACTCGGAGCCATAGGAGTGGATTGCTCCATTTGACTCACAACTAGTTGATAATTCCGAAGTGTTGCGGACAACCCCAAAAAGAAAGTAAACTCAGACAAAAGAAGTTTTTCCCTCATATCTTTTTATAAATTAGAAATAAAAATTCTTTGAATATCATTATCAGGAACATCAAAAAAAATTTGAGCACACAAATGCTTATATCTACCAATGAAATCAATCACTTTTTCTTTAACACCTTGTTTACAATGCATTAAATCGATCAAAGTGATTTTAGGACCAATGTTGTTTTGAAATTGTTGGATGAAAGAATCTACCAGTTGTTGAAAGGAAGTGATGGAATTAGAAGGAAGAGAACAATACCATTATAAGGCCTTATCTCTTAGTGGTCTTGTAAACAATTTTGTAAGCAATCGTTGATCATAAGCAAAATCAGTACACAAGGTTTGAAATGTTTTGACATGTGTAAGAGGATCACCTTTTCCATTATAGAGTTTTGATTGAGGGATCTCAACATGTTTAGGTGGTGTGACTTTAACAATATCAAGAGAAATTAGGCTCACAACATCAAAGGTGGCCCCAGTAAACATGGTTTGACTCATGGAAGTAATATTTTGTTGTAAGGAAGACACACTTTGGGCAAGATTGTTGATTGTCATTTCAGTGAAAGAATTCATGTTAGACATAGGTGATTGAGAAGGTGGTTTGATGTTGTTGAAAGAAGGCATCGACTGAGAATAAGGTGGTGGGACACTATGATAAGTAGGTATAGGTGATGATTGGGTAGGAAAAGGGACACTTAAAGGAGGAATAAAATTGTTGAAATAATTGCCCCCTTGTGTCACACTTATTGGTTGAGGAATAGTAGGAACACTTATGGAAGACATAGGTAACGATCGAGGAGTAAATGAAGAAGAGGGATTGCCCCCATGACCTATGTTTGTAGGAATGACATTTTGAGTTGAAGTAGCCATGATGTTAGATATGAAAGTAGGAATAGTAGTCATAGGATTGGTAAAAGGAATAGAGGAATTGACTTGTGTGGAAGGTTGTGAGTAACCTAAGGTTTCAACACAACTCTTGAAAGGAATGACATTAGAATCAACAATATGTGTAATGCCACACAATATATCAATTTCGATCTTATCACTTTGAAGCATGCACTTAATACCTTCAATTAATGGAAGAGCTTCTCTATTAGGATATTCTTGTGATATCCATTGTTGAAAGCTATCAAATTGATTGTCCAATATGGAAAGTTGATCTAAAGAAACCCTAGTTAAAGCTTGTTCTTCATCATGACATCCATCAATAGGCACATGATTAGGATGGGAAGAATTAACATGATCCTCATTAAAGAAGTCACCCAAATTAGGCTCCATCTCCTAGGTAATTAAACCTTGGAAAACCTTAATTCTAATGCTTCATCTAATGGGGATAGGATAGGTAGGACTAATAGTGGTAAAACTCATGCACTAGATGGAAAATTCGAATTTTGATTTATAGGACAAAGCTTACAATATTAAGTAATGCAAAATGTAAGGAAATAATGATTACACAATTTAAACTTAGTTGGGGGAAGAGGATGATACAATTTTTTAAAAAATGAAAGGAAATTGGAATTTTAAAAATAGGGCCAAAGAAATACCACTTAAATTTAATATCATAATTTTTAAAACGAGGGAAGACAATAATTAACCTCTTAATTTTTTTAAAAATTTTGAAAGTGGAAATGTTGAATTTTGAAGGTATTTTCGATTCTAGAGGGTTCAAAAATCAATAAAACTAGCCAAGCTTTCAGATTTAGGCTAATATATACAGTCATAGCAGTCTCCTGAAATTTTGGGAAAAAAGTCGAGGACCATGGCGGGAACGCACATGGTCCAATCAACTTTTTTCAAAATTTTTAGGGATGAATATTATGATGATTTTAAGGCTAACCCACAAAAAATGGAAAATTTTATGATCTCTAGATGGGCGAAATGAAGGCACAAAGGTGAAAATAGAACACTATTTGGTTTTTGAAGAAAAAGAGGAATTGAATTACAATTTTGAAAAGGGTCAAACCTAATGGATAGGGACACCTTGGAAAATGTGTAGAAATCTGAATGTAAATGAAATTGATTTGAAATTCACACAAAATCCAATTAATTTTAAAAATTAGGGTTCGATGAGCTAACCACTTAATTTGAAATTTGAAATTTGGGAAAAAATGGGGGAAATTAAAAATTTGAATTGTGGGATTGAAGACAAATCTAAGAATAATCAGAAATCTAAAAATTAAGTTGAAATCCTATTTTTTTCACAAGTTCAAGATGATTTTTGAAAATCAAGGTTTTAACAAGTAACCTCTTAATCTTGTAAATTTTAATTGCAAATTGAACAAGACAATGCAAAAATTGAATTTGACAAACACAACAATTTTCAAATATAAGACAAACACAAGCAATTTTTACAAATCACAAGTTCAATTTTAAATTTAAAAACTAGGGGTTTTAGTGAACTAACCACTAAGTTTGTAGAAATTTGAAACTTGTAAATGAAAAATGTGCAACTTTGTTCAAAGGATAGCATGCAATATGTCTGGTTCACGAACATGTGATGGTGGTAAAATGATGAGTGATAGATCAAGAGGAAAACCAATCCTTTCCCTCAAAGAGAGATGAGAGTTTTACTATTGATTATCTTTCAAGCACTTTTCACCTTTACATTAGGGAAATGAGGGGGTAATTCACTAGATCAATCTCCACACAAAGATGATCGATTAAATTCTGAATGAATTAAGGTTGTTATGATGATACCCTTAGTCCCTTTTGTTTGATTTTAAATTGAAAGGAAATTGATTGAGTTATGTAGTGCAAAAGTGACAAAGAATCGATTATAACTTGAGATCTAAGTATGGGATGAAGTTGTGCACCTAGATTTGGTAGTAAAATGTCGAGATGAAGTCACCCTATAAATTTGATGAAAATTTGTCTAGATCATTGCGGGAATGTACATGGTCATCTAAAAAATCTGCGACACAAAAAGGATTTTTCTACCTTTGCAAATGAAGCTAGAATCTGAAAGTACAGCTGCATACCTACAACCTACACCCTAAAAAGAGAGGGAAATGTGTTAAGATTAAAGGTTTGCCTCAAGGGAGGTTGTACTAGTAATGTTGATAGAAATGCTTGTATGAAATTGAATATTGAAAGGGATCTCCTCTTCAATGGTTTAATCCTTGACTTGAATGCAACACCTAGCCTTGAAGGGAGACTTGAGAATGCTCAATGTTGGAAAAGAAAGCTTGATCACTTGAACATATCCAACTTTGATCTATCCCACTTATGAAAATTAGAGGAAAAATGCCCGTTAAATACATGTTTGAAGGATTTGAATTTCATCATGGGCCGACATCAGGGAGATTTCCTGCTCACTGCACAACCCACAATTCTTGCACAAGAAAGGTCCTGCCCCAAAATAGGGCATGGATAGAGGTGCCACGCCCCTGTCCAAGGGGAGATAGGGGTGCCACACCCCTATCCTACCCCTATCTCCAGGGAAGAGTGTGGACAGTGTGTGGTGGAGGCCAAGGAAGAAGCATTTTCACAAGCCGAACATGCTCTGGTCTCCAATCAAGCTAGAGGATTCGATTTCCCATGTGTGAGGACCCTAATGCAGTCGTAAATTTCTAGGGTTGCAATTTTATGACACTAAAACTATGAATATTTAGTGTAAATTACAAGATACAACACAAAAATAACTTAATCTCTTTTTGAGTTTGATGACTATGGTTTTTAGTTCAACTTCTTCCTTTTCAATTCTGAACAACTTCTTTAGCTTCAATAATAATATATCTTTTAAAATATTTGTAGTTAAAGTTTCAATCTTCCCCCTATTATCTTCTTTGACCCACCTTCATTTGTAAAACAAATGTATGATGAACAATAGTAATTTTAAGAAAATAATATTGTGACTTCAACCTGTAACTTTACTCTACCTTATTAATTTTGATGTTGCCCACTTTTCTGAATATGATAACTTCTTCACACATATCAGTTTTCCAGGTTCTGAAATCCTTTCTTGAACAACGATGAATCTTTCTAAAGTGCAAACTCCTATTTGAATCATCCTATATCTTTTTTGAATTTGGCTCATTTCCTACTTTTAGAGAAGACTTTGATCTATTTCTTCTTGCCTCGACTATGAATTCAAATAGCAGCGTTATCACTTTTATTGGCACTCCCTCTTGTTGTGTTATGTAGCTATGATGTGGCAAAGCTTTGTTTCTTCTAGGAAATTCCATTGGACTTGGTTGCCATTTCTTTTCCAATGGGAGCCAAATACACTAGGATCTTTCTTTTCTCTTTGGTAGCAACTTTGCTTACCAAGCCAATAAAATCATTTCTCCAAATTAGTGGCTTTAATCCAAATCGATTTCCTTTAATTTTTGGTAGCACTTTAGCCAAATATTCTTCCCAATGGCTTTGAAGAAAAAAATAAAAAAATGATATAGGCTTCAACTTACCTGTTGTGATTTCCTCCTCTCATTTAACTTTTTCTTAAAAATACAGCCACACCAAACACAGCAATCCAAGACTCCATTGGATTTTGCTAGTTGAGTATCTGTTTGTAGTGGAAAATTCTTTATTTACAAATTGTGGATAAACAAAAGGCTATGATCCTTCATCAATTTTTTTTCTTCAACTCTTGGTAGTCTACTTCATATACTGGTTGTATCACTTTCCAATCAACATGTTTATCACTTCAATGGCTATAGAAAAAACTTTTTCTATTTTACATGCCTAGTTTTGTAGGCTATGACCTCATAGCTTTCTTGGCACCTCGCTAAGTTTGATGATTTATTTACTTACAAACTAAGATAGTGGCATCACCAATGGCAAACTTCTTTTTAGGGAAATTCTATTAGAGATCAACAAACACCTAGAATGATCTTATTTCTTCTAAACTATGAATAGTGATTTTGTAGCTTCCTCCACATTCAACTTAAAATTTTGAATTTTTCAAGTAATTTTTTACAACTTCCTTTATTTAGAGGAAAAATTTATAAACAAAAAAAAGAAATCCAATTAAGAAATTTCAATCTTCATTCTTCTACTTTCAATCTTACCTAAACACTTCTCAATTTCCTTCCAACTGATAGGAAATTTGTGGAGTAGAAATAGGCTTCCTAATGCAAACCTCAAAAGAGAGTGAATGAAAATTTCTTTTGCAAATCCTTGAAACACATTATAGATAAAAGAAAACACACAAATAAATTTCAGATTTAACATAAATACATGACACAAAAGATTTAACATGGGAAAACCCTTTCAGGAAAAAACCAACCACACCAAACTACAGATCAATTTAATTATAGTAAAAATATTTTATTAAAAATATGCAGAATCTATGCTTACAAGTGTCTTCAACTGTGATATCTAAATCCTGAATAATTCTGGTAGCATAGCAACTTCTCTCAACAAAACTTCTTATTTTTCTTTCTACAACACTTTGTATATATAGAGTTTACAATGAACAAAATAGCAGTTATTCAAGAGCCATCCACATTCAATATATCTTCTACATATTTTTAGAATTTTCCTATATGCATAACATTTTCATAAATAATGTTTTAATACAAATATTATTTATCTTCTCATACAAAATTTCCAAGCCTTTTTTCTAGAACTCTCTAACATTTTCTTCGAGTCTTCCTCCATAAAAGATTTGGTCCCACCAATTTGCCTTGCCAAAATCATGCACAAGAAAAAAAAAAAACTATGCGACCACTTGTCACAATGACGGAACTTTCAAGAGATTCCTCTCAAAACTTCCCTCCTTGTGACACATGGCACACCTCTCTCTCTCCTCAATATTAATTGCATCCAATTTGCGTCAACCTCAAAATTTAGCTGTGCACTTTGGGAATATTAAATATAGGATTAATTGATTTAAAAACTGAACAAGAATAAAAGACCATTAAATAATTTAAATTAAAAACTATTTGGGAATCCTATGTTTGATTCACCTTAATCTCTACAATCTCCCACTTTATGAAGACTTTATAGGAGTCATCATATCACATCTTAGGCCTCAAGTCCCATCGAACTAACACACCACTTAAACTTCTCTATTCTCACTAGCTTTGTCAATGCATTGGCAACATTCACCAAAGTGTTTACCTTTTCCAACTTCACCTTTCCATCTTCCACCATATCACAAACAAAATGAAACCACACATCAATGTGCTTTGTTTTGGCATGAAAAGAAGGATTATTTTCCAAGAAAATGGCACTTTGGCTATTACAATATATTTTGATTTGCCTTGCATTAAAACCAATGTATGAACCTAGTCTCTTAAGAAAAAGGGCCTCTTTGTAAGCATGAGTAGCTATCATGTACTCAAATTAAGTTGTTGATAAAGTGACCACAACTTGTCACTTGCTTATCCAACTTACTGCACCACCAAACATCATGAACACATATCCACTAGTAGATCTTTTTCTATCAATATCACCTACCCAATCAAAGTCCACATACCCATGACTACATAGGGAATATCGAAGTCTAGTAGGATTACCAACAAAATATATGGAATACTTGTACAAGTAACCCACAAATATCTAAACACTCTGTTCACCGCATACCAATGCACCCATCCAACCTTAGCCATAAACTGACTAAGAACTCTCACTACTTGTACAATGTTTGGTCTTATAAATACCATAGCATACATTAGGCTACCAACACTTGCATAAGGGACTCTGGTCATGTCCTCCATCTCATTAGGAGACTTTAGATAGTCTTCCATAGAAAGCTTCATCCCCTGTAGGATAGGAACAACAAACTATCTACAATCTATCATATTTAAATTCTCCAAGATAGAGCTCACATACTTTCTTTGGTTGATCAAAATCTTTTTGTGAGCTCTATCTCTTTTGATCTCCATTCCCAAAATTTACCTTGTTGCACCTAGATCTTTCATCTAAAACTGTGCTAACAATTGAGACTTCAAATTTGAAATCATTCTTTTCCCATTCCCAATGAACAATATATCATCCAGATACAAGACAATAATAAGAATATGAATATTTTTATCTTTGTAATAAACACAATGCTCAGATTTAGATCTTATAAATCCCAGTGACAACACATAGGTGTTGAATTTCTTGTACCACATCCTAAGAGATTTCTTAAGACCATAAAGAGATTTCTTCAACTTAAATATCAAATTCTCTTTACCATTCTCCATAAAGTGCTCTAATTGTGACATGTAAATCTCCTCCTCAAAGTCATAATGAATGAAATTTATCTTCGTATCCATCTCCTTGACTTCCAAATCATGAGCTACTGCTATAGATAACAAAAGTTTAATGGATGTCAACTTAGCTACAGAAGAGAATATCTCCACATAATCAATTCCCTCAATCTCAGAATAACCATTCACAACCAACTGTGCCTTGTACTTTTTAACACTGCCATCTAGACCCAGTTTCTTCTTGAACAACCATTTAGAACCAGTGGGCTTTCATCCCTCGAACAAAGGTACTAGATCCCATGTCACATATTTTTTAATTAAACCATCTCTCATCCATGGCTTTGATTTAGGAATCTGCATGATTTATACCCATTGCCTCTCTAATAATCCTGGGCTCATGAACATTAGCAATCATATCTTTTAGGTTGCTGCCTATCACACATAGACCTCCTCAAAGCCCGAGGTTGGGGATCTTGTTTCTCTTCTAAACTCTCTGAGCTTCTAGAACTCTCATCATCATTAGGTCTTATAGGAGTACATAGCTTAGCTCTCTTGGGAGTGGGTGGAATCTGAACTACCTTCTTCTTCCAGTTCTCTTCGATCTCATTATTGCCTCAATGGATTATACACTTCATTCTCCATATTTTTTCCAAATCTTTACCTTCATATCCCATTTTTTTTCATTATTTTCAAACCAACATTCCTTTTAACGTAACTTTTGTCATTAGCATCACAAGTTCCAAAAATTGTGAATCCATGCACATCCTTACCTTCAACTTCACACTCTTGACCCACATCAAGTGCTTCATCAAGTTAAAAATACAAATCACTAATATCACATGAAACACTATATAAAGGAGGTTTAGACTCTAGATTATGATTTTCCTTTACGTGTGCTTCAAGTAATTTATTGAAAAAGTTGGTTTCTTCTCTCAATTTTGATATTTGTTCCTTTTGTGAACTATTTTATTCATTTAATTCTCTAGTCTTCTTTCTAATTTTTCTAGTTCATTTTCCAAAATACTATTGACACACATTATATCAAACTTACCTTTTTTGTACTCTTTATTTTTCTACAATGATTTACTTTATTTTGCAGCTTCATATATATTCACTCTTCCACAATTTTTCAATAATTGATCCTCCAATAACTATGAATATTTAGTGAAAATTACAAGCTACAATACAAAAGTAAATTGATCCCTTTTGACTTTGATGACTATGATTGTTAGCCCAACTTCTTCATTTTGAATACTTAGGAGCTTCATTAGCTTCAATGATCTTATATCTTTTTGTTGGTGAACAGATTGTCCTCTTACTTAATTTTCTTTTAATTTACTCCATGCCCAATGTTATGAAGAGAACAGAACCATTCACTACAGTTGAGAAAGTATTAATTCTACTTTAACTTCCTCTCTGAATTTTTCTGCAAGTACAGCTCCCTTAATGAATTCAACTCTTATAATTACACTTTTTTCTGAAAGTGCATAAGGTTCTCTCAACTACTCTTAGGTAGTGAGGTAATTACAAAATATAGATCGCAAATGGAAAGATTCACATACATATAATTAGCAAAATGTATCTCAAAGAATGGATTTTCTGCTAGATTTTCAACATATATCAAAACAGGAAATAGATGAACTTACGACTAACCAACAGCAATAAGGAAATTTTGAATCGCCGAATTATCTCCACAAAGTGATAATAATTCAACACTCAGAACGCAAAGTTTCAAAGTATAACTCGAAATTTTTCATATATGTATATCCAACTTCAATGCACAAAGTCTTTGGAAGCTAAAACATGCATATACTATCCTTAATCACTGTACTTCAGAAAAATCTATCTTAAAACTATATTTAACTTGCTATTCTTTTCTCCTCCTATTGCTAATCCCCCAAAACAGTTTAATGCCCCAGCATTTATAGTTCCCTTTTTTTTAAAATCCCGAAGGGCCTCCCTTAAAACCCAGCCCTATCGGGTTAATACAAGAAACCGTTATGAAACTAGAAAGCGGTTATCAAAAGATAGAACGCCAGCGGGTGATGATTCAGTTCCGACTATATTCGCCGGTTTCCTCCTCTTTTCCGACGGTTTGTCGTACCAGCTTCCAGCTCTGGAAAGTAGACATGAATTCCTGCGTGGCCTGTGAGTGCGGGTTCTTTAAACTCATCAGCCGGGCTCTACATGCATCTTTCTGCCACCTGTACTCCTTCATCTTTAGGCTTTGACACGACATCAGCATCTCATTGAGGCGCAACATGGATTCTATACCTGCCAACGAAGTGAAATCATCGACCTTGGGCGTTTCTTTATCTCTAATCCGTTCAACTGCTTCGGTGAAACTCTTGGTTAACACTTCAATGTCCATGCTACCTTCATCCAATTGTAAGATGCCTGTGGGGTTGACAATCTTCATGTCTTTAACCAGTTCCTTATGCATGTCTGTGATTTGATTCTTGACGTTTTGGACCTCTTTGATGGCTTCTTTGTAGATGGACTCCTTCCAGCTCATATTACTTTTCAGGATAAATAATGTGCACGGGTCCGCGGCTTTCATGGGGTTTTCACCTAAGAATTTGAGAACTCCAAACTTTTCAACTTCAGTTACTCGGCAAACTATGGTTTGGCACCGTGACAATTCTGTCTCCCATACTGGTATCAAAGTTTGAATCTCCCCGAGCAATACCTCACCCTCAGAATAGATACTAGTAACTTCGGAAATAAATTTATTCCCTTGCTCTAATATGCTATTTACCCAACTAACCACAGCGTCAGACAGCAGTTTTCCCCTCTGTGTCTGTTTCATCAATTGCTGGCTTTCGGCGGAATTTGGATCGAATGGCTGAGGCAGCTGGATTATTGGGTTAGGCCCTAAATTAATCAGCGAATTGATGTATGTGGCCATCGTCACCACCATTGCTTTCAATTCTTTCTTCTCTTTAGAATCTTTTTCTGATTGAGTGAGCATGTGGTCAGCAGAAAATTTAAAGAAATTATTACCAGTACTCCTATTAAGGGTACCTAGTTCAATGGAAGTGACTTTGAATCCTTCCTCATCAATTTCCCCTGATTCCCTTTTCTGTTTATAAGTAGCTACCTCCGCTACGATTTTCCCCATCACTGGATCTTTAGTGAGACAAGCATCCGTTTTCATTTTCTTTGCTTTAGATCCTCTAGCCGCATACCTAGTGACAATATCTTTTACTGGCGAGGCCACTGGTTGTAAACTTCGTTTCTTATTGATTGAATTTGACAACCATAAAGGAACAGTGGGAGTAGTTGATATCATCTGAGTATCTTTAATCAGAGTCAAGAAATTGGGTTGATCTATCTTTGATGTTTGAATGAATTGGACTTCATCGTCTGCTTCATCTTGAAAAGGGGACTTATCACTTGAATCCTGCTCTGGTGATGTCATTGTCTGCTTCTAGGAACTAGGCTGCTTCAAAGCTTTGTTCCTGGAATGGGATCTCGTCCTAGGACCCGTGACTTGGGAAGGAAACTTTATTTTCTTATCTGAGGCCAATGTATCACCTGCAACATGAGAAAGTGGAATGTCAGATTGAAGCGGTTCCGAGAGAGAAATCACCTTAGGAGAAGACTCATTGATGTTTCCATTTCTTTTCCTTTGCAGCCAGTCATCCATATGAGTTAATATGGATCTGGCTCTCAAATTAATATCATCATCTTCCTCCTTGCTCCAATCAACTATCAAGAATTTTTCTTCGTTTGATCCTTCCCATCCGGGTTCAACTAAAAATGAACCATCTTCGACGATTCCCTTTGTTTTGAACTTCAATTTCAAAGAACTAATTTGCTACAAGGTGAGTCTAGAATGATCCCTTTTCAAGACTTTTTCTTCATTTTCACAGTCTTCCCAAATATCTTCTAGTTGCGGAACAACTGATGAGTTGATTTCAAGGCCGAGGGTCAGAGCTGCATATCCTTTACTATCGAAGTTTCTCCTGCTGCGGTAGAAACCAAGATTGAATCCTAGCAAATTGCTTCCGATGATGGAAGCGTCATTCATGTTATTACAGACCAAAGAGTGCAGCTTGATAGGGAAAGTCGTCTCCCATTTCTCCTGAGGGAGGTTATCCTTAATAACAGCAGAAAGTTGCCTGCACAATTTGGCTAAAATGAAACAATCAAGGGCATATCGAGGCAACGTCACAGGTTCTTCCTCAAATCCTCCGACTCTCAAATATGTGAACCTAGGAAACTGAATAAAAGAACTCCCATAATGTTGAACCAGCCTCATTGATTCAGAAGAGAGTCATGGCATCTGAACACCTTCTAGAGCCAAATAAATGTTTTCAAACAATATATCATGCACTTTACGAAAATCCTCCAGAACTCTATCTTTTTGCAACAACGGACAATATTGGAAGATGGTCATTTCTTCATTCCATACCTCATGCGGAAGAGCGGCGAAATCACATGTGCAGGCAATACAATAAGTCAAATATGAGGCCATACGGAAATCTTCTCTAGACTCTTTGGCGCGTTTGAGCTGGCTTCTCAGGGAAGTGGCAATAATCTCTGCCCAATCCATCCATTGTTCACCCTTTAAGATAATTTCAATGTACCTATACATCCATTCTTCGAACAAACATACATCGGCTGAACCTTTCACCCTGTGTGATAATACCACCAGGTCGTGTATGTGGGGTTTCATGTGGCTTCTAGTAATGACCTTCGGAAGCCTAGAACCACCTCCATAGTTAACCTTGGTCCATTTCCTAGCAAGGGTGTTTTTGTACACACTAGGGTTTTCTCGATACTCAGCTTCAGCTTGAATGGGTGAGAAAGCGGCGAAGGTACTTGCTGTTAATTTCAAAACAGAGGAAATGGTTTCCCTGGAGACAGGAAGTATGACATTACCATTTTTGCTTACTATGCTCTTGCTTCTTACATCATAATGGTCAATGCAAAGTTGTAGGAGTTCAGGGTTTACGAAGGCGGGGGGAAACGCAGCAGCTTCAATTAACCCGCTCGTTAATATTTCCATACATCCCTTAACCTCTTCCGTATTCGCAAGAAAATTTGCTTGAAGACTTTCCACATTTACCCCTTCTAAATTGATATCACAAATCACTGGTCTTTTACATTCAAGGCTAGAAACATTACCGAGAAAATGCATAACCGACTTCATTCTCAACTTAAACAAGCAAGACCTCTTTCAGACAAACCTTTGAAAATAACAGTTTTGCAGAACAGAACAAAGGTTACTAAACGCTCACCTGTTTTCCATTGAAAAGCAAATAATCTCCTCTAGCTTCCCTAACTGCTCCTGTTCTCCGAAATCAAACCTCCTCTCCTTTATCCTTTTTTTCTTTGTTTTTGGATAACTTACTAGGCAACTGAATGAAAATTTATCACAGGGGAACTTTATGCATGGGAAGATCGGATAATGATAGTTCATCACCTCACATCAGGATTGACATGCTCGAGGCGTCGATGCATAAATGCCTCGATTAATGATTTACCCTTTCGCATGAGTTAATAATAATTGATTTCATGCGATATCCAGTCATTCATAAGACGAAGGTCTACTCACACTCATAACAATGATGCCCTTTTCCTTCAAAAAGAAATAAAATCTTTTGATTTGACATGCTGACGGGACCATTGATTGCTTTGAGAGAAAAGCGGCGCATCGTACTCCAAAAATAAACTCCCACCGTCAGTACTTGCCAAAAACCACTTTGAATAGGCTTGAACCGAGCTTCAAAACGGTTCAAAGTATTTCAAAGAAGACCACCGCGATAAAAGATACTTCCTGCCAAAGAAAGAGTATTAGTATGAAAAATTTGGTCGAACCACTTTGAACTACTTCGAACCAAGGTTCGAAATGATTCGAAGCGATTCAAAAGGGAGGGGAGGAATGACCGTGGAAGCTTGCAACTTTGACCAACTTCTTCAAAGGACGATAGACACTTAGATGATGCAGGAGAGACCTCAAATAAGATAGGTGTGGTTTTTAAGGGGGAACCCTTGAATTAATACGGCGACTCTAAATGGAACTAACAGGGGCTCTGTCTGCGGACTGTGTATGCAGAATACACAGAGAACTTAGAAACAGGAGATAGAACTCAACACAGCAGATAGGAAAGAAAACAACAAGAATGAAAAAACTAGACACAACAAAAAACTATGTACACAGCAGGGGACATCAAAACTTAGAATTTGACCAGCTTCAAATCCTGCCCATTATATGTAAAAGGCAGAACTGTTCCATCTGGGTATCTCAAACGGAAAGTGTTAGGACCAACAACTTCTGAAATAAAGAACGGACCTTTCCAAAGAGATTCAAATTTTCCGTGTGCTCCCTTTGGTTCTTTCCTCTTATCCCACAGGAGTACTTCATCATTCTTAAGGAAATTTCTTGGTCGGGCTTTCCTGTCAAAGATGCGCTTCACATTCATCTGGTGTTCTGTGATGTGATCGACTAATCTGTTCCTCTCATTTTCCAACTTGTGTAGATACATGACTCTCTTCTCCAATGAATTTTTAAAGAATTGATCTTCGATGACCGATTGCAATTTAGCAGCTGATAACTCTAGGGGTAAAGATACCAAAGCTCCAATCCCATATACTAATTCAAATGGAGCCATCCCAATAGCTCTTTTTGGTGTGATCCGATCTGCCCATAATGCTTCATAGAGCCTTTTGTGCCAATCTCGGGAATTGTCAGATACCAATTTTTCTATAATGGCCACTAGATTCTTATTGCTGGACTCTGCCTGCCCATTTCCCTGTGGGAAATAATCTGATGAATGTGCCAATGACACACCGTGCTCGTAACAGAAAAGTGATGTTTCTTCTGATGAGAAATAAGTGGCATTATCTGAAACCACTTTCTGAGGTACACCAAATCTAACAAAAATTTGCTCCATCAGAAATTCACATACCACTCGAGAGTTAGATTTCTTCGTTGGAATTGCCTCCACCCATTTAGTGAAATAGTCTGTCGCTGTTAGAATGTAGATATGTCCAGTGCTTGATGGAGGATTTATAGGTCCAATAAAGTCGATGCCCCATTGTTGAAACGGTTCATCAATTACTACAGGTCTGAGAGGTAATGCTGCTAATTGAGGACGTCCAGTAAAAAGTTGACATTTCTCACAGTTTTTCACAAATTTATAAGCATCTTTGAACATACCTGGCCAGTAAAAACAATTCCTGAGAATTTTAAAGGCAGTAACAGTGGATGAAAATTGTCCTCCGCAAGCCTCAGAATGGTATGCTTTTAACAATTTTTCTTGTTGCTCTGCATCCACGCATCTTAAAAATGTTCCATCAATTCCCCTCTTATATAGAACACCATCTAAAATTACATATTTGGCAGCTTTCAGCCTGAGATTCCGTTTATCTTTATAATTCATGTTTGATGGGCATTCACCGTACGAAAGAAAATATGCAATGTCAGAGAACCAAGGATCTGTTAGACTGACCAGTAAAACCGTATGAGCTTCATCGGATTCACCGGGAGACACATCTCTATTTTTAGCTATCATTTTGCACAAACCACGCCCCCTTACCAGAGAAGTAGGTTTGATTGTTAAATCATATTCTTGCACTTTAGCTACCCAAGTCGCTCGTTTATTCTTTCCTACTTCTTGCTGAGTCAAGATGCTTTTGACTGCGGTCTCGGGCACAAATACAACAGAATGAGAGTGCAGTATGTAATACCTGAATTGTTTCAATGCCCTTAATACAGCAAAGGCGTGTTTTTCTGTTGGACTATAATTTAATTCATGCTTCTTCAATGAAACACTCATGAAGGCGATTGGAGCTTCTTTTCCTTCATCATTGGGTTGGGTTAAAATACTAGATAGAGAATGCTCAGAAGCGTAACAATAAATAATGAAGTCTTTCTCAAAATTAGGGCTTACCAGCATTAGAGCACTTGCGATAGCTGTTTTGATATCTTCAAAAGATTTTTTACCCTCTTCTTGCCATCTGAAAAGATGTTTCTCACTCATCATGTCTAGCATGTATCTCACTTTTTCAGAAAATTCGGGTACAAAACTTCTCAGGAAATTGATCTGACCAAAGAAAGATTTCAAATCACTTCTATTTGTAGGCAGAACCAGCTTCTGTATTGCTTTCACCCTCTCTGGATTGATTTTTACACCTTCTTTAGAAACAATATGCCCGAGCAATTTACCTTCTTCAACGAAGAAAATAGACTTCTTCGGATTCAAAGATATACCATGCTGTCTACATCTTTCCAGCACCTTCTCTAAGTCCCTCAAATGATGTTTCCTTCTTTTAGAATAGACAGTTAAATCATCAAGATATATAACAATTATCTTATCTCACAGGTCTTTGAAAGAGGAATTCATCGCTCGCTGAAAAGTAGCTCCGGCATTAATTAGACCAAAAGGCATTCGGTTGTAGGCAAAAGTACCCCAGGGAGTGATGAAGGCTGTTTTGTGTTGATCTTCTGGGGCGACACTAATCTGATTATATCCTGAGTAACCATCCAGCATCGACATTACTTCGGATCCAGCTACTGACTGCAAGACATGATCCATAGTAGGAAGCGCAGAGTTATCTTTAAGGCTTGCTTGATTCAGATTCATAAAGTCTACACAAATCCTTATTTCACCGTTCTTTTTCCTTACTGGAACAATATTTGCCACCCATGTTGAATGATGTATTGGGTAAATTATACGAGCCTTTAACATCTTTTCTACCTCTCTAAACATGGCTTCTGAAACTTTGGGGTTGTAATTTCTAAGCTTTTGTCTTAAGGTGGTGGCCCTTGGTTTCAATGGTATGTGATGCACGAATTCACCATTTCTGAAATTTTTTAAGTCACCATAACCCCATGCAAAAACATCTTGATATTGGATTAAAAGCTCAGATAAGTTCCTCTTTTCCCTTGCAGAACAAGTTTTGCCTATAGAGATCAGCTTAGGATCCTCTTCACTCCCAATGTTGATCTTGTCATGTTCCTCTTTATTTTCATTAGAACCAGCATCTTTCTTTATAGTACTGTCATCCTTTCTACCAAAAAGATGCTCTAAAGAAACCAGGCCTTTGGGAATTCTATTTCCTTGAAGTTGGATCACTTCCCCTGTTTCCGTTGATTCTTCACCAATTGGCTTGCCCCCATGTTCAGATCCTTCGAAAAGGATTTGAGCGAAATCTCCTGCGCATGCCATGAATTCTTTTAATTGTTCATCATCATTAAAGACCTGCCAATGATTAATATTATCCGGGACTCTTGGTCTGTATAGCACTTCAATCCTGTAAGTATTGTTTTTGAATTCGGGATGGAACAATAATAAATATGCAGAGACAGCTAAAGAATCAGCTTTGGTATTTTGAGCACGAGGGACGAATTCAATAGAAAAAGCTTCAAATGACTCAATTTCATCCCAAACCAGATTTCTATAATGCCTCAGTCGATCATTTTTTACAGAGAATTGTTTTCTCACCTGCTTGACAATGAGTTCAGCATCCCCTTTTGCTTTTAATTGCCTTATCCCTTTTCCCTTTGCTTCTTGTAGACCTAGCAGTAACGCCTCTTATTCTGCTGTATTATTTGTATTATGGAAATCTAGCTTAAAAGAGAAAGGGAAAATTTCCCCGGAAGGTGATATGAGTACTACACCAGCACCTGAGCCTGAGTTCGAGCAACTTCCATCAAATTCTAAAGTCCACAAGGTTTCTTCAGCACTTACCGTGTTCTCTTCACATGACTTCTCGGGTAAGATGATGTAATCCCCGAATTGACACTCCTCATATAATATCTGTGCTTTGGGATTATCAGAAGGTACCATAGTATATTTGTTTTTCGGCTCAGGTTCTAACTTTATTTTCTTCTTTCCTACAGGAATATATGCTTTGGACTAGTCTATTTTAATTTCTCCACCTATATCCTTGTAGAAACTTCTGCTAAGTAGCATCCCATAGCTGGCTGGAATATCAGCTACCAGAATAGTAAGTCTCACTCTCTTTTTAGGGCAAGCGTAAAGGACAGCTTGTACATCTTTCACTTGGCCAACCAGGGGTACTTGTTTCCCATCCATAGCATAGCAACACCCAAAAGTTTTTGTGAGTTCCAAACCAAGGGCTTTTGCAACTGGCTGAGTCATAATATTATCTGATGCTCCGAAATCAATAATACAATTACTAAGCTTATGACCATTTAATAACAAAGATATATAAAATGGATTAGGCTTTTTCTCCTCCATTTCTTTTTGAACAGAATTAACAGTAGCTTCAATGTTCTTTGAGCATCTCTCGGATACAAAAGTGGGTTCATCAGCAGCTCCTACATCCTCGAAAACATTATCTGTAACATGTGCACTAGTGACTGAACTTCCCTTCACGTATTGAATCAACTTGTCTAACTCCTTAGGATTAAGCTTTAAATATTCAGCTGGTGAAATGGATATAGAAGAAGTTTTACAGAATTCCACAATGTCAAAAGCTGAGGCACTAGCTTTCGTTTCAGCCCTGAACAAAATCTTAGGTTCCATAGTATCAGCTTGAACATGCTCCTTACCTTTAGAATTTGATACATTTGGGGTGTTTCCAGGATAGAATTTTTGATTCCGTTGGCCTCTAGTCATGATTGTGCAGGCAGGCTCTTGAAGTGTTGTAAAAACATCACCTCCTCTCTCTGAATCAGATTCATATTCTAGGAAGTAACTACTAGACTCATCTTTCTCTACATCTTTTTTTTCAATCATCGCTTCTGCCATAAGAGCACTCTTTGCTAGCTGAATACAATTTAGCCAGTCAGGACATTCTCGTTCATCATGATCCGAAGTCATGTGGAAAGAACACATTGTTTCTTTAGGGGCTTCTTCGATTTGTAGTCTCGGCTGAGGAGCGGTTAATAGGGGAGTTCTCCCAAAATTTTGAGACTGTTGCCATCTTTGAATGTCTTGATAAGGGGAAGGATACTGATTATGTGTTTTATTCTGTTGCCTCTTCATCATTGCTATGTCATTCATCAGTTTTTGTAAGACTGGGTCTGTGGGTGTAGCAGATGAAACAGTCCCGGGAGTATGTACCTCTCTTTTCCACTTACCGACATTAATGAATGCATCCTCCAGTTGAATAGCCAACCTCTGAGCAGCGCCTAAATCAGCACAAGCATCTTTAATAAGATGAAAACTTATATCCGCTGGAACGACATTAATAAAAAATGATTTCTGATTTTCTTCACTAGGTCTTGACACCGTGGGAATTCTTTGAACCAATCTATTGAATTTGGCCACAAACTCTCTCATAGGTTCATGCATATCTTTCTTCATTTGACTGAGTTGGGAAAATAGAGAACATTCATTTTCAGGGGTTTTAAATCTATTTTCAAAGGCATTTTTCATATCATCCCAACTAGTAATAGAAAGATGGGGCAAATGATTGAACCAATCAGTAGCAGCATTAGTCAAGGTTCGCACAAACAATCTCACAGCAACCTCCTATGTAGGGACGCTTATAACAGCACAGGCAGAATGAAAAGTGCTTAAGTGGTCGTCTGTTGAGACCTTGCCATCTCCACTAAACTTGGGTAAAACTTCAGTAGCTCCTTTAGGAAGTGGTGCAGGGTTCACGCCTAAATTCAGTGGACCTATGTTCTGTCTCCAAGGTTGATTAGCAGCCATGTTGGGTGGTACAACTTGCAAGGGTGGAATTGATATATAGGCTGGAACAAGGGCACTCAATGGAAGCAAGGATTGAACTAGAGGTGAGAAGGGAGAAGGCTTTGGTGGTGAGCTAGGCCTGCTTTGGGATTTAATCTGCTTCTTTTTAGGGTCGTTAAAATCTGGCAAGAGTTTTAGGTTTTTCAAAGGCTCAAAGTTCTCATCAAGAATTCCCTTTTTTCTTTCCCCTCTTGTGTATCTACGAGTAGCCAGTTTCTAAACTACTGATGCGTTCAAGGTCTTGCGGGTGCTTGGGCTAGTCTATTTACAACAGCAGCCTCCTGAACCTCCGGCACTCCTCTCAAGAACTCGGCTCTTTCTTCATCTATTTCCAGAACCACTAATATTTGCTGATAGTGTTGACCACTTCTATGTTCTCGCCAAGCAGTTGCCGCTAAGTCTGAAATTATGTCTTCTTGAGTATCTTCAAATCGAATATTAGGTTGTAATACAGGAAAGACGTCGTTATGTTGAAGAACCATGGTTATACATTACATTTAAAAATTAAGGTTCCTCCAAAAGGACTCGATTTCCCCAGCAGGGTCGCCAAAAATCTGTTGGTGAACAGATTGTCCTCTTACTTAATTTTCTTTTAATTTACTCCATGCCCAATGTTATGAAGAGAACAGAACCATTCACTACAGTTGAGAAAGTATTAATTCTACTTTAACTTCCTCTCTGAATTTTTTTGCAGGTACAGCTCCCTTAATGAATTCAACTCTTATAATTACACTTTTTCCTGAAAGTGCATAAGGTTCTTTCAACTACTCTTAGGTAGTGAGGTAATTACAAAATATAGATCGCAAATGGAAAGATTCACATACATATAATCAGCAAAATCTATCTCAAAGAATGGATTTTCTGCTAGATTTTCAACATATATCAAAATAGGAAATAGATGAACTTATGACTAACCAACAGCAATAAGGAAATTTCAAATCGCCGAATTATCTCCGCAAAGTGATAATAATTCAACACTCAGAACGCAAAGTTTCAAAGTATAACTCAAAATTTTTCATATATGTATATCCAACTTCAATGCACAAAGTCTTTGGAAGCTAAAACATGCATTTACTATCCTTAATCACTGTACTTCAGAAAAATCTATCTTAAAACTATATTTAACTTGCTATTCTTTTCTCCTCCTATTGCTAATCCCCCAAAACAGTTTAATGCCCCAGCATTTATAGTTCCCTTTTTTTTTAAAATCCCGAAGGGCCTCCCTTAAAACCCAGCCCTATCGGGTTAATACAAGAAACCGTTATGAAACTAGAAAGCGGTTATCAAAAGATAGAACGCCAGCGGGTGATGATTCAGTTCCCACTATATTCGCCGGTTTCCTCCTCATTTCCAACGGTTTGTCGTACCAGCTTCCAGCTCTGTAAAGTAGACATGAATTCCTGCGTGGCCTGTGAGTGCGGGTTCTTTAAACTCATCAGCCGGGCTCTACATGCATCTTTTTGCTACCTGTACTCCTTCATCTTTAGGCTCTGACACGGCATCAGCTTCTCATTGAGGCGCAACATGGATTCTATACCTGCCAACGAAGTGAAATCATCGACCTTGGGCATTTCTTTATCTCTAATCCGTTCAACTGCTTCGGTGAAACTCTTGGTTAACACTTCAATGTCCATGCTACCTTCATCCAATTGTAAGATGCCTGTGGGGTTGACAATCTTCATGTCTTTAACCAGTTCCTTATGCATGTCTGTGATTTGATTCTTGACGTTTTGGACCTCTTTGATGGCTTCTTTGTAGATGGACTCCTTCCAGCTCATATTACTTTTCAGGATAAATAATGTGCACGGGTCCGCGGCTTTCATGGGGTTTTCACCTAAGAATTTGAGAACTCCAAACTTTTCAACTTCAGTTACTCAGGAAACTATGGTTTGGCACCGTGACAATTCTGTCTCCCATACTGGTATCAAAGTTTGAATCTCTCCGAGCAATACCTCACCCTCAGAATAGATACTAGTAACTTCGGAAATAAATTTATTCCCTTGCTCTAATATGCTATTTACCCAACTAACCACAGCGTCAGACAGCAGTTTTCCCCTCTGTGTCTGTTTCATCAATTGCTGGCTTTCGGCGGAATTTGGATCGAATGGCTGAGGTAGCTGGATTATTGGGTTAGGCCCTAAATAAATCAGCGAATTGATGTATGTGGCCATCGTCACCACCATTGCTTTCAATTCTTTCTTCTCTTTATAATCTTTTTCTGATTGAGTGAGCATGTGGTCAGCAGAAAATTTAAAGAAATTATTACCAGTACTCCTATTAAGGGTACCTAGTTCAATGGAAGTGACTTTGAATCCTTCCTCATCAATTTCCCCTGATTCCCTTTTCTGTTTATAAGTAGCTACCTCTGCTATGATTTTCCCCGTCACTGGATCTTTAGTGAGACAAGCATCCATTTTCATTTTCTTTGCTTTAGATCCTCTAGCCGCATACCTAGTGACAATATCTTTTACTGGCGAGGCCACTGGTTGTAAACTCCGTTTCTTATTGATTGAATTTGACAACCATAAAGGAATAGTGGGAGTAGTTGATATCATCTGAGTATCTTTAATCGGAGTCAAGAAATTGGGTTGATCTGTCTTTGATGTTTCAATGAATTGGACTTCATCGTCTGCTTCATCTTGAAAAGGGGACTTATCACTTGAATCCTGCTCTGGTGATGTCATTTTCTGCTTCTGGGAACTAGGCTGCTTCAAAGCTTTGTTCCTGGAATGGGATCTCGTCCTAGGAGCCGTGACTTGGGAAGGAAACTTTATTTTCTTATCTGAGGCCAATGTATCACCTGCAACATGAGAAAGTGGAATGTCAGATTGAAGCGGTTCCGAGAGAGAAATCACCTTAGGAGAAGACTCATTGATGTTTCCATTTCTTTTCCTTTGCAGCCAGTCATCCGTATGAGTTAATATAGATCTGGCTCTCAAATTAATATCATCATCTTCCTCCTTGCTCCAATCAACTGTCAAGAATTTTGCTTCGTTTGATCCTTCCCATCCGCGTTCAACTAAAAATGAACCATCTTCGATGATTCCCTGTGTTTTGAACTTCAATTTGAAAGAACTAATTTGCTGCAAGGTGAGTCTAGAATGACCCCTTTTCAAGACTTTTTCTTCATTTTCACAGTCTTCCCATAGATCTTCTAGTTGCGGAGCAACTGATGAGTTGATTTCAAGGCTGAGGGTCAGAGCTGCATATCCTTTACTATCGAAGTTTCTCCTGCTGCGGTAGAAACCAAGATTGAATCCCAGCAAATTGCTTCCGATGATGGAAGCGTCATTCATGTTATTACAGACCAAAGAGTGCAGCTTGATAGGGAAAGTCGTCTCCCATTTCTCCTGAGGGAGGTTATCCTTAATAATAGCAAAAAATTGCCTGCACAATTCGGCTAAAATGAAACAATCAAGGGCATATCGAGCCAACCTCATAGGTTCTTCCTCAAATCCTTCGACTCTGAAATATGTGAACCTAGGAAACTGAATAAAAGAACTCCCATAATGTTGAACCAGCCTCATTTATTCGAAAGAGAGTCGTGGCATCTGAACACCTTCTAGAGCCAAATAAATGTTTTCAAACAATATATCATGCATTTTACGGAAATCCTCCAGAACTCTGTCTTTTTGCAACAACGGACAATATTGGAAGATGGTCATTTCTTCATTCCATACCTCATACGGAAGAGCGGCGAGATCACATGTGCAGGCAATACAATAAGTCAAATATGAGGCCATACGGAAATCTTCTCTAGACTCTTTGGCGCGTTTGAGCTGGCTTCTCAGGGAAGTGGCAATAATCTCCGCCCAATCCATCCATTGTTCACCCTTTAAGATAATTTCAATGTACCTATACATCCATTCTTCGAACAAACATACATCGGCTGAACCTTTCACCCTGTGTGATAATACCACCAGGTCGTGTATCTGGGGTTTCATGTGGCTTCTAGTAATGACCTTCGGAAGCCTAGAACCACCTCCATAGTTAACCTTGGTCCATTTCCTGGAAAGGGTGTTTCGGTACACACTAGGGTTTTCCCGATACTCAGCTTCAGCTTGAATGGGTGAGAAAGCGGCGAAGGTACTTGTTGTTAATTTCAAAACAGAGGAAATGGTTTCCCTGGAGATAGGAAGTATGATATTACCATTTTTTCTTAGTATGCTCTTACTTCTTACATCATAATGGTCAATGCAAAGTTGTAGGAGTTCAGGGTTTACGAAGGCGAGGGGAAACGCAGCAGCTTCAATTAACGCGCTCATTAATATTTCCATACATCCCTTAACCTCTTCCGTATTCGCAAGAAAATTTGCTTGAAGACTTTCCACATTTACCCCTTCTAAATTGATATCACAAATCACTGGTCTTTTACATTCAAGGCTAGAAACATTACCGAGAAAATGCATAACCGACTTCATTCTCAACTTAAACAAGCAAGACCTCTTTCAGACAAACCTTTGAAAATAACAGTTTTGCAGAACAGAACAAAGGTTACTAAACGCTCACCTGTTTTCCATTGAAAAGCAAATAATCTCCTCTAGCTTCCCTAACTGCTCCTTTTCTCCGAAATTAGACCTCCTCTCCTTTATCCTTTTTTTCTTTGTTTTTGGATAACTTACTAGGCAACTGAATGAAAATTTATCACAGGGGAACTTTATGCATGGGAAGATCAAATAATGATAGTTCATCACCTCACATCAGGATTGACATGCTCGAGGCGTCGATGCATAAATGCCTCGATTAATGATTTACCCTTTCGCATGAGTTAATAATAATTGATTTCATGCGATATCCAGTCATTCATAAGACGAAGGTCTACTCACACTCATAACAATGATGCCCTTTTCCTTGAAAAAGAAATAAAATCTTTTGATTTGACATGCTGACGGGACCATTGATTGCTTTGAGAGAAAAGCGACGCATCGTACTCCAAAAATAAACTCCCACCGTCAGTACTTGCCAAAAACCACTTTGAATAGGCTTGAACCGAGCTTCAAAGCGGTTCAAAGTATTTCAAAGAAGACTGCCGCGATAAAAGATACTTCCTGCCAAAGAAAGAGTATTAGTATGAAAAATTTGGTCAAAACCACTTTGAACTACTTCGAACCGAGGTTCGGAATGATTTGAAGCAATTCAAAAGGGAGGGGAGGAATGACCGTGGAAGCTTGTGACTTTGACCAACTTCTTCAAAGGACGATAGACACTTAGATGATGCAGGAGAGACCTCGAATAAGATAGGTGTGGTTTTTAAGGGGGAACCCTTGAATTAATATGGCAACTCTAAACGCAACTAACAGGGGCTCTGTCTGGGGACTGTGTATGCGGAATACACAGAGAACTCAGAAACAGGAGATAGAACTCAACACAACAGACAGGAAAGAAAACAACAAGAACGAGAAAACTAGACACAACAAAAAACTATGTACACAGCAGGGGACATCAAAACTTAGAATTTGACCAGCTTCAAATCCTGCCCATTATATGTAAAAGGCAGAACTGTTCCATCTGGGTATCTCAAACGGAAAGTGTTAGGACCAACAACTTCTGAAATAAAGAACGGACCTTTCCAAAGAGATTCAAATTTTCCGTGTGCTCCCTTTGGTTCTTTCCTCTTATCCCACAGGAGTACTTCATCATTCTTAAGGAAATTTCTTGGTCGGGCTTTCCTGTCAAAGATGCGCTTCACATTCATCTGGTGTTCTGTGATGTGATCGACTAATCTTTTCCTCTCATTTTCCAACTTGTGCAGATACATGACTCTCTTCTCCAATGAATTTTTAAAGAATTGATCTTCAATGACCGATTGCAATTTAGCAGCTGATAACTCCAGGGGTAAAGATACCTGAGCTCCAATCCCATATACTAATTCAAATGGAGCCATCCCAATAGCTCTTTTTTGTGTGATCCGATCTGCCCACAATGCTTCATAGAGCCTTTTGTGCCAATCTCGGGAATTGTCAAATACCAATTTTTTTATGATGGCCACTAGATTCTTATTGCTGGACACTGCCTGCCCATTTCCCTGTGGGAAATAATCTGATGAATGTGCCAATGACACACCGTGCTCGTAACAGAAAAGTGATGTTTCTTCTGATGAGAAATAAGTGGCATTATCTGAAACCACTTTTTGAGGTACACCAAATCTAACAAAAATTTGCTCCATCAGAAATTCACATACCACTCGAGAGTTAGATTTCTTCGTTGGAATTGCCTCCACCCATTTAGTGAAATAGTCTGTCGCTGTTAGAATGTAGATATGTCCAGCGCTTGATGGAGGATTTATAGGTCCAATAAAGTCGATGCCCCATTGTTGAAACGGTTCATCAATTACTACAGGTCTGAGAGGTAATGCTGCTAATTGAGGACGTCCAGTAAAAAGTTGACATTTCTCACAGTTTTTCACAAATTTATAAGCATCTTTGAACATACCTGGCCAGTAAAAACAATTCCTGAGAATTTTAAAGGCAGTAACAGTGGATGAAAAGTGTCCTCCGCAAGCCTCAGAATGGTACGCTTTTAAAAAAATTTCTTGTTGCTCTGCATCCATGCATCTTAAAAATGTTCCATCGATTCCCCTCTTATATAGAACACCATCTGAAATTACATATTTGGCAGCTTTCAGCCTGAGATTCCGTTTATCTTTATAATTCATGTTTGATGGGCATTCACCGTACGAAAGAAAATATGCAATGTCAGAGAACCAAGGATCTGTTAGACTGACCAGTAAAACTGTATGAGCTTCATCGGATTCACCGGGAGACACATCTCTATTTTCAGCTATCATTTTGCACAAACCACGCCCCCTTACCAGAGAAGTAGGTTTGATTGTTAAATCATATTCTTGCACTTTAGCTACCCAAGTCGCTCATTTATTCATTCCTACTTCTTGCTGAGTCAAGATGCTTTTGACTGCGGTCTCGGGCACAAATACAACAGAATAAGAGTGCAGTATGTAATACCTGAATTGTTTCAATGCCCTTACTACAGCAAAGGCATGTTTTTCTGTTGGACTATAATTTAATTCATGCTTCCTCAATGAAACACTCATGAAGGCGATTGGAGCTTCTTTTCCTTCATCATTGGGTTGGGTTAAAATACTAGATAGAGAATGCTCAGAAGCGTAACAATAAATAATGAAGTCTTTCTCAAAATTAGGGCTTACCAGCATTGGAGCACTTACGATAGCTGTTTTGATATCTTCAAAATCTTTTTTACCCTCTTCTTGCCATCTGAAAGGACGTTTCTCGCTCATCATGTCCAGCATGTATCTCACTTTTTTAGAAAATTTGGGTACAAAACTTCTCAGGAAATTGATCTGACCAAAGAAAGATTTCAAATCACTTCTATTTGTAGGCAGAACCAGCTTCTGTATTGCTTTCACCCTCTCTGCATCGATTTTTACACCTTCTTTAGAAACAATATGCCCGAGCAATTTACCTTCTTCAATGAAGAAAATAGACTTCTTCGGATTCAAAGATATACCATGCTGTCTACATCTTTCCAGCACCTTCTCTAAGTCCCTCAAATGATGTTTCCTTCTTTTAGAATAGACAGTTAAATCATCAAGATATATAACAATTATCTTATCTCGTAGGTCTTTGGAAGAGGAATTCATCGCTCGCTAAAAAGTAGCTCCGGCATTAATTAGACCAAAAGGCATTCGGTTGTAGGCAAAAGTACCCCAGGGAGTGATGAAAGCTGTTTTGTGTTGATCTTCTGGGGCGACACTAATCTGATTATATCCTGAGTAACCATCTAGCATTGACATTACTTCGGATCCAGCTACTGACTGCAAGACATGATCCATAGTAGGAAGCGCATAGTTATCTTTAAGGCTTGCTTGATTCAGATTCCTAAAGTCTACACAAATCCTTATTTCACCGTTCTTTTTCTTTACTGGAACAATATTTGCCACCCATGTTGAATGATGTATTGGGTAAATTATACGGGCCTTTAACATCTTTTCTACCTCTCTAAACATGGCTTCTGAAACTTTGGGGTTGTAATTTCTAAGCTTTTGTCTTAAGGTGGTGGCCCTTGGTTTCAATGGTATGTGATGCACGAATTCACCATTTTTGAAATTTTTTAAGTCACCATAACCCCATGCAAAAACATCTTGATATTGGATTAAAAGCTCAGATAAGTTCCTCTTTTCCCTTGCAGAACAAGTTTTGCCTATAAAGATCATCTTAGGATCCTCTTCACTCCCAATGTTGATCTTGTCATGTTCCTCTTTATTTTCATTAGAACCAACATCTTTCTTTATAGTACTGTCATCCTTTCTACCAAAAAGATGCTCTAAAGAAACCAGGCCTTTGGGAATTCTGTTTCCTTGAAGTTGGATCACTTCCCCTGTTTCCGTTGATTCTTCACCGATTGGCTTGCCCCCATGTTCAGATCCTTCGAAAAGGATTTGAGCGAAATCTCCTGCGCATGCCATGAATTCTTTTAATTGTTCGTCATCATTAAAGACCTGCCAATGATTAATATTATCTGGGACTCTTGGTCTATATAGCACTTCAATCCTGTAAGTATTGTTTTTGAATTCAGGATGGAACAATAATAAAGATGCAGAGACAGCTAAAGAATCAGCTTTGGTATTTTGAGCACGAGGGACGAATTCAATAGAAAAAGCTTCAAATGACTCAATTTCATCCCAAACCAGATTTCTATAATGCCTCAGTCGATCATTTTTTACAGAGAATTGTTTTCTCACCTTCTTGACAATGAGTTCAGCATCCCCTTTTGCTTTTAACTGCCTTATCCCTTTTCCCTTTGCTTCTTGTAGACCTAGCAGTAATGCCTCGTATTCTGCTGTATTATTTGTATTATGGAAATCCAGCTTAAAAGAGAAAGGGAAAATTTCCCCGGAAGGTGATATGAGTACTACACCAGCACCTGAGCCTGAGTTCGAGCAACTTCCATCAAATTCTAAAGTCCACAAGGTTTCTTCAGCACTTACCGTGTTCTCTTCACATGACTTCTCGGGTAAGATGATATAATTCCCGAATTGACACTCCTCATATAATATCTGTGCTTTGGGATTGTCAGAAGGTACCATAGTATATTTGTTTTTCGGCTCAGGTTCTAACTTTATTTTCTTCTTTCCTACAGGAATATATGCTTCGGACCAGTCTATTTTAATTTCTCCACCTATATCCTTGCAGAAAGTTCTGCTAAGTAGCATCCCATAGCTGGCTGGAATATCAGCTACCAGAATAGTAAGTCTCACTCTCTTTTCAGGGCAAGCGTAAAGGATAGCTTGTACATCTTTCACTTGGCCAACCAGGGGTACCTGTTTCCCATCCATAGCATAGCAACACCCAAAAGTTTTTGTGAGTTCCAAACCAAGGGCTTTTGCAACTGGCTGAGGCATAATATTATCTGATGCTCCGGAATCAATAATACAATTACTAAGCTTTTGACCATTTAATAACAAAGATATATAAAATGGATTAGGCTTTTTCTCCTCCGTTTCTTTTTAAACAGAATTAGCAGTAGCTTCAATGTTCTTTGAGCATCTCTCGGATACAAAAGTGGGTTCATCAGCAGCTCCTACATCCTCGAAAACATTATCTGTAACATGTGCACTAGTGACTGAACTTCCCTTCACGTATTGAATCAACTTGTCTAACTCCTTAGGATTAAGCTTTAAATATTCAGCTGGTGAAATGGATATAGAAGAAGTTTTACAGAATTCCACAATGTCAAAAGCTGAGGCACTAGCTTTCGTTTTAGCCCTGAACAAAATCTTAGGTTCCATAGTATCAGCCTGAACATGCTCCTTACCTTTAGAATTTGATACATTTGGGGTGTTTCCACGATAGAATTTTTGATTCCATTGGCCTCTAGTCATGACTGTGCAGGCAGGCTCTTGAAGTGTTGTAAAAACATCACCTCCTCTCTCTGAATCAGATTCATATTCTAGGAAGTAACTACTAGACTCATCTTTTTCTACATCTTTTTTTTCAATCATCGCTTCTGCCATAAGAGCACTCTTTGCTAGCTGAATACAATTTAGCCAGTCAGGACATTCTCGTTCATCATGATCCGAAGTCATGTGGAAAGAACACATTGTTTCTTTAGGGGCTTCTTCGATTTGTAGTCTCGGCTGAGGAGCGGTTAATAGGGGAGCTCTCCCAAAATTTTGAGACTGTTGCCATCTTTGAATGTCTTGATAAGGGGAAGGATACTGATTATGTGTTTTATTCTGCTGCCTCTTCATCATTGATATGTCATTCATCAGTTTTTGTAAGACTGGGTCTGTGGGTGTAGCAGATGAAACAGTCCTGAGAGTATGTACCTCTCTTTTCCACTTACCGGCATTAATGAATGCATCCTCCAGTTGAATAGCCAACCTCTGAGCAGCGCCTAAATCAGCACAAGCATCTGTAATAAGATGAAAACTTATATCTGCTGGAACGGCATTAATAAAAAATGATTTCTGATTTTCTTCACTAGGTCTTGACACCGTGGGAATTCTTTGAACCAATCTATTGAATTTTGCCACAAACTCTCTC
This sequence comes from Cryptomeria japonica, assembly GCF_030272615.1. Taxonomy (NCBI): domain Eukaryota; kingdom Viridiplantae; phylum Streptophyta; class Pinopsida; order Cupressales; family Cupressaceae; genus Cryptomeria; species Cryptomeria japonica. Next base: position 498,408,106 of record NC_081412.1, on the reverse strand, counting down.
ATAGGTTCATGCATATCTTTCTTCATTTGACTGAGTTGGGAAAACAGAGAACATTCATTTTCAGGGGTTTTAAATCTATTTTCAAAGGCATTTTTCATATCATCCCAACTAGTAATAGAAAGATGGGGCAAATGATTGAACTAATCAGCAGCAGCATCAGTCAAGGTTCGCACAAACAATCTCACAACAACCTCCTGTGTAGGGACGCTTATAACAGCACAGGCAGAATGAAAAGCGCTTAAGTGGTCGTCTGTTGAGACCTTGCCATCTCCACTAAACTTGGGTAAAACTTCAGTAGCTCCTTTAGGAAGTGGTGCAGGGTTCACGCCTAAATTCGGTGGACCTATGTTCTGTCTCCAAGGTTGATTAGCAGCCATGTTGGGTGGTACAACTTGCAAGGGTAAAATTGATATATAGGCTGGAACAAGGGCACTCAATGGAAGCAAGGATTGAACTAGAGGTGAGAAGGGAGAAGGCTTTGGTGGTGAGCTAGGCCTGCTTTGGGATTTAATCTGCTTCTTTTTAGGGTCATTAAAATCTGGCAAGAGTTTTAGGTTTTTCAAAGGCTCAAAGTTCTCATCAAGAATTCCCTTTTTTCTTTCCCCTCTTGTGTATCTACGAGTAGCCAGTTTCTAAACTACTGATGCGTTCAAGGTCTTGCGGGTGCCTGGGCTAGTCTATTTACAACAGCAGCCTCCTGAACCTCCGGCACTCCTCTCAAGAACTCGGCTCTTTCTTCCTCTATTTCCAGAACCACTAATATTTGCTGATAGTGTTGACCACTTCTACGTTCTCGCCAAGCAGTTGCCGCTAAGTCTGAAATTATGTCTTCTTGAGTATCTTCAAATTGAAGATTAGGTTGTAATACAAGAAAGACGTCGTTATGTTGAAGAACCATGGTTATACATTACATTTAAAAATTAAGGTTCCTCCAAAAGGACTCGATTTCCCCAGCAGAGTCGCCAAAAATCTGTTGGTGAACAGATTGTCCTCTTACTTAATTTTCTTTTAATTTACTCCATGCCCAATGTTATGAAGAGAACAGAACCATTCACTATAGTTGAGAAAGTATTAATTCTACTTTAACTTCCTCTCTGAATTTTTCTGCAGGTACAGCTCCCTTAATGAATTCAACTCTTATAATTACACTTTTTCCTGAAAGTGCATAAGGTTCTCTCAACTACTCTTAGGTAGTGAGGTAATTACAAAATACAGATCGCAAATGGAAAGATTCACATACATATAATCAGCAAAATCTATCTCAAAGAATGGATTTTCTGCTAGATTTTCAACATATATCAAAATAGGAAATAGATGAACTTACGACTAACCAACAGCAATAAGGAAATTTCAAATCGTCGAATTATCTCCGCAAAGTGATAATAATTCAACACTCAGAACGCAAAGTTTCAAAGTATAACTCAAAATTTTTCATATATGTATATCCAACTTCAATGCACAAAGTCTTTGGAAGCTAAAACATGCATATACTATCCTTAATCACTGTATTTCAGAAAAATCTATCTTAAAACTATATTTAACTTGCTATTCTTTTCTCCTCCTATTGCTAATCCCCCAAAACAGTTTAATGCCCCAGCATTTATAGTTCTTTTTTTTTTTAAATCCCGAAAGGCCTCCCTTAAAACCCAGCCCTATTGGGTTAATACAAGAAACCGTTATGAAACTAGAAAGCGGTTATCAAAAGATAGAACGCCAGCGGGTGATGATTCAGTTCCCACTATATTCGCCGGTTTCCTCCTCATTTCCGACGGTTTGTCGTACCAGCTTCCAGCTCTGGAAAGTAGACATGAATTCTTGCGTGGCCTGTGAGTGCAGGTTCTTTAAACTCATCAGCCGGGCTCTACATGCATCTTTCTGCCACTTGTACTCCTTCATCTTTAGGCTCTGACACGGCATCAGCTTCTCATTGAGGCGCAACATGGATTCTATACCTGCCAACGAAGTGAAATCATCGACCTTGGGCGTTTCTTTATCTCTAATCCGTTCAACTGCTTCGGTGAAACTCTTGGTTAACACTTCAATGTCCATGCTACCTTCATCCAATTGTAAGATGCCTGTGGGGTTGACAATCTTCATGTCTTTAACCAGTTCCTTATACATGTCTGTGATTTGATTCTTGACGTTTTGAACCTCTTTGATGGCTTCTTTGTAGATGGACTCCTTCCAACTCATATTACTTTTCAGGATAAATAATGTGCACGGGTCTGCGGCTTTCATGGGGTTTTCACCTAAGAATTTGAGAACTCCAAACTTTTCAACTTCAGTTACTCGGGAAACTATGGTTTGGCACCGTGACAATTCTGTCTCCCATACTGGTATCAAAGTTTGAATCTCCCCGAGCAATACCTCGCCCTCAGAATAGATACTAGTAACTTCGGAAATAAATTTATTCCCTTTCTCTAATATGCTATTTACCCAACTAACCACAGCGTCAGACAGCAGTTTTCCCCTCTGTGTCTGTTTCATCAATTGCTGGCTTTCGACGGAATTTGGATCGAATGGCTGAGGCAGCTGGATTATTGGGTTAGGCCCTAAATTAATCAGCGAATTTATGTATGTGGCCATCGTCACCACCATTGCTTTCAATTCTTTCTTCTCTTTATAATCTTTTTCTGATTGAGTGAGCATGTGGTCAGCAGAAAATTTAAAGAAATTATTACCAGTACTCCTATTAAGGGTACCTAGTTCAATGGAAGTGACTTTGAATCCTTCCTCATCAATTTCCCCTGATTCCCTTTTCTGTTTATAAGTAGCTACCTCCGCTACGATTTTCCCCGTCACTGGATCTTTAGTGAGACAAGCATCCGTTTTCATTTTCTTTGCTTTAGATCCTCTAGCCGCATACCTAGTGACAATATCTTTTACTGGCGAGGCCACTGGTTATAAACTTCGTTTCTTATTGATTGAATTTGACAACCATAAAGGAACAGTGGGAGTAGTTGATATCATCTGAGTATCTTTAATCGGAGTCAAGAAATTGGGTTGATCTGTCTTTGATGTTTCAATGAATTGGACTTCATCGTCTGCTTCATCTTGAAAAGGGGACTTATCACTTAAATCCTGCTCTGGTGATGTCATTTCCTGCTTCTGGGAACTAGGCTGCTTCAAAGCTTTGTTCCTGGAATGGAATCTTGTCCTAGGAGCCGTGACTTGGGAAGGAAACTTTATTTTCTTATCTGAGGCCAATGTATCACCTGCAACATGAGAAAGTGGAATGTCAGATTGAAGTGGTTCCGAGAGAGAAATCACCTTAGGAGAAGACTCATTGATGTTTCCATTTCTTTTCCTTTGCAGCCAGTCATCCATATGAGTTAATATGGATCTGGCTCTCAAATTAATATCATCATCTTCCTCCTTGCTCCAATCAACTGTCAAGAATTTTGCTTCGTTTGATCCTTCCCATCCAGGTTCAACTAAAAATGAACCATCTTCGACGATTCCCTGTGTTTTGAACTTCAATTAGTAGGTGAGTCTAGAATGATCCCTTTTCAAGACTTTTTCTTGATTTTCACAGTCTTCCCATAGATCTTCTAGTTGCGGAGCAACTGATGAGTTGATTTCAAGGCCGAGGGTCAGAGCTGCATATCCTTTACTATCGAAGTTTCTCCTGCTGCGGTAGAAACCAAGATTGAATCCCAGCAAATTGCTTCCGATGATGGAAGCGTCATTCATGTTATTACAGACCAAAGAGTGCAGCTTGATAGGGAAAGCCGTCTCCCATTTCTCCTGAGGGAGGTTATCCTTAATAACAGCAGAAAGTTGCCTGCACAATTCGGCTAAAATGAAACAATCAAGGGCATATCGAGGCAACCTCACAGGTTCTTCCTCAAATCCTCCGACTCTCAAATATGTGAACCTAGGAAACTGAATAAAAGAACTCCCATAATGTTGAACCAGCCTCATTGATTCGGAAGAGAGTCGTGGCATCTGAACACCTTCTAGAGCCAAATAAATGTTTTCAAACAATATATCATGCACTTTACGGAAATCCTCCAGAACTCTGTCTTTTTGCAACAATGGACAATATTGGAAGATGGTCATTTCTTCATTCCATACCTCATGCGGAAGAGCGGCGAGATCACATGTGCAGGCAATACAATAAGTCAAATATGAGGCCATACGGAAATCTTCTCTAGACTCTTTGGCGCGTTTGAGATGGCTTCTCAGGGAAGTGGCAATAATCTCCGCCCAATCCATCCATTGTTCACCCTTTAAGATAATTTCAATGTACTTATACATCCATTCTTCGAACAAACATACATCGGCTGAACCTTTCACCCTGTGTGATAATACCACCAGGTCGTGTATGTGGGGTTTCATGTGGCTTCTAGTAATGACCTTCGAAAGCCTAGAACCACCTCCATAGTTAACCTTGGTCCATTTCCTGGCAAGGGTGTTTCGGTACACACTAGGGTTTTCCCGATACTCAGCTTCAGCTTGAATGGGTGAGAAAGTGGCGAAGGTACTTGTTGTTAATTTCAAAACAGAGGAAATGGTTTCCCTGGAGACAGGAAGTATGACATTACCATTTTTGCTTACTATGCTCTTGCTTCTTACATCATAATGGTCAATGCAAAGTTGTAGGAGTTTAGGGTTTACGAAGGCGCGGGGAAACGCAGCAGCTTCAATTAACCCGCTCGTTAATATTTCCATACATCCCTTAACCTCTTCCGTATTCGCAAGAAAATTTGCTTGAAGACTTTCCACATTTACCCCTTCTAAATTGATATCACAAATCACTGGTCTTTTACATTCAAGGCTAGAAACATTACTGAGAAAATGCATAACCGACTTCATTCTCAACTTAAACAAGCAAGACCTCTTTAAGACAAACCTTTGAAAATAATAGTTTTGCAGAACAGAACAAAGGTTACTAAACGCTCACCTGTTTTCCATTGAAAAGCAAATAATCACCTCTAGCTTCCCTAACTGCTCCTTTTCTCCGAAATCAGACCTCCTCTCCTTTATCCTTTTTTTCTTTGTTTTTGGATAACTTACCAGGCAACTGAATGAAAATTTATCACAGGGGAACTTTATGCATGGGAAGATCGGATAATGATAGTTCATCACCTCACATCAGGATTGACATGCTCAAGGCGTCGATGCATAAATGCCTCGATTAATGATTTACCCTTTCGCATGAGTTAATAATAATTGATTTCATGCGATATCCAGTCATTCATAAGATGAAGGTCTACTCACACTCATAACAATGATGCCCTTTTCCTTGAAAAAGAAATAAAATCTTTTGATTTGACATGTTGATGGGACCATTGATTGCTTTGAGAGAAAAGAGGCGCATCGTACTCCAAAAATAAACTCCCGCCGTCAGTACTTGCCAAAAACCACTTTGAATAGGCTTGAACTGAGCTTCAAAATGGTTCAAAGTATTTCAAAGAAGACCGCCGCGATAAAAGATACTTCCTGCCAAAGAAAGAGTATTAGTATGAAAAATTTGGTTGAACCACTTTGAACTACTTCGAACCGAGGTTCGAAATGATTCGAAGTGATTCAAAAGGGAGGGGAGGAATGATCGTGGAAGCTTGCGACTTTGACCAACTTCTTCAAAGGACGATAGACACTTAGATGATGCAGGAGAGACCTCGAATAAGATAGGTGTGGTTTTTAAGGGGGAACCCTTGAATTAATATGGCGACTCTAAACGCAACTAACACTTTTAAAGTATTTCTAGTACAAGTTTCAATCTTCCACCTAATATCTTCTTTGATCCACCTTTATTTGTAGAACAATGTATGATGAACAATACTAATTTAAGCAAATAATATTGCAACTTCAACCTGTAACTCTACTCTACCTTATTAATTTTGATGTTGCCCACCTTTCTAAATATGATAGCTTCTTTACACATATTAGTTTTCCATGTTCTACAATCCTTTCTTGAACAGTGATGAATCTTTCTCAAGTACAAACTCCTATTTGAATCATCCTATATCGTTTTCAAATTTGGCTAATTTCCTCCTTTTAGAGAACTTTGATTTATTTCTTTTTTCCTTGGCTATGGCTTCCTTTCAAAAAAATAGAAGCCTTATCTCTTTTATTGGCATTCCCTCTTGTTGTGTTATGTATTTATCATGTGCTAGAGCTACAGGAGTTGCTAATGGCTAAACCAAATCATTACAACAATTGTGATCTTCACATGATCTCTTGCATAGCCTATTCACATCCTCTATTTTGAGTTCTCTCACACTTGTATTAATGCCTCTTCTCATTATTAGTTCCTTCCTTTAAAGGAACTATTGGCAAGAATTAACCCTTGAATTGTTCTTCCTACTGCAACCAATCACATTTCATACAAGAAATTTAATGAAATGCAGTCTTCCCATTTTGCAATGTTTAAATTGTTGAAAGTAATAAAATTTTAAGCAAAATGCATTAATAAAATAATTTAATGTCTTCTTATTGGCTAAAATTATTGGAGCTTTATGGTTGCCTTCACATAAAATGAAATGCTGAAACTATTTATTTGCTAGTTATTCGGTCACTGCAGGATTGGAGAGGGAAGCAGGTTGACAGGAACAGTTGTTGTGTAGGCAACAAAAGGTGTGAAAACCTAGGCTTACATTGGTAGTGAATCGTTTATTTCATGACACGATGCATGACACGAAGGTGTGTAGGCTAGGTTGTTGACAATCTTCTTCCAGATGCTTTGTTGGTCATCTCCTTGAGTGGCTACTATAGGTACCCAATTATAGAATCCTGCATTATATATAGAAAGATAATGAGGTGGTATATGGACTTGAGGCTCATGGTGGCGAGCCTATAATATGTGAGACTGCATTCTTTGCAAATTAATGTCCTTTGAAGTGAATGAAATAGGTGTAGAAAGGCTAGGGAATGGTAATCTAGATGGGAATAAACCTATAGAAGACATTGATGAAGTTGATACCCTACCTCCAAAAGGATTGGATAAAGGAGGTGACATAGACAATGAAAAGGAAGTTGACATAGTTAGTGCCCTGCTAAATGGAGTTTCATAGCTTACTGATACAACTCCATTTCTGATCATACTCATGCTGGGTCTAAGATTTGGGACTTGGGAGATATTTCCACCATATCTCTCCTGATTAAAATTTTTAGAATGAGGCATATCGACATTGAACTGAGAGGACATAAAATTTCTCTAAGGTAAAATTTCATATGCTCGGAAAGGAATCTCTTGAATAATCTATGCATCATATTTCTTTGATATTCTTGTAACACATTCAAGTTTGCTAAATGAGATTGAATAGCAGTAGGCGTATTTGCACTCTCATTGTTGCTTTCAACAAAACTTGAATAATTTTCCACCTGCAATTCTACAACACAATCATTCACATATTTTTTTCTGCTATAAATTTAAATCTGAGAGTGTTTGGACATCTCTGCAATGTCAACTCTACCTTGCCATCAGATACTATTCAATTGGCTAGTAAAAAATTACCAAATCCTTCACTACTGCCACTTTTAGATGGAGAAGACCAGTCCATTGGGGAGGGGGAGATAAGAAAACATTATTTTCAACATCAGCACTATGGTTCCTTGAAACTTTCCACTCCTTGAAATTTTTAATAGAAACCAAAAAGTGGCAATCCTTTTCTTTTCTTGGATTATGCTCATTGAGAATGATGTTGAAATTAGTGTTTTGATTTATAAGTAGCTTCTGCTATTTTTTGACATCTCTAAATGTCTTTCTACAAAAAAAACCAAAAAAAAATTGTTGATAATTGGTTGGCTAGAATCCCCGTTTTTTGGCTCACTTAAGCCTGAAAGTGCTTGAATGTAAGAGCAGAATTAATACCAACATGACCCTTTTCTTGGTCATGGTCACCATCAAAGGAAAATATTGGGTAAGGTGTTGCAAAGATCTCCATTATCAAAGTGTAGGCAAAGATCTCCATTATCAAAGTGTAGTATCTCTCAATCATTTACAATCAACCACAAGCATCCCATACCCAAATCCATTTGCAAACTTAGTTTTGTTTATCTAAAAGAAGACACATTGATGTTGCCTATGTATTCCTTTTCCAACATCAATCCTGTCAGCTACAAGAAGAAGCCCAAAATAACCAGTGAATTCCTATATGTACTCTGATGCATAGAATATTAACAAGGATAACAATTTAAAGTGTCTACAAAAAAAATAGATAATGTCTATCATTCTATCAAATAGAAACAAGAATCACATAAAATGAAATAATTTTAAGTGTCTAGTTAAGAAAACAAAAATTAATCTTAAATAAAAATTGATTTAAAGTATAAAAGATTTAAAATTAATCAGGATAATGCAATTCTTTTGATCAATTTAAAGGTCTCAATTTAAAGGTCCAATTCAAGCAAGTAATTATTTACAGAGAAACAAAAGCTTGCTCCATGTTTGATGCCCATGGCTGCTATTCTATACCCTAAAATACTATTGAGAATTTTTTAATAACTAATCAGAAAACTTAATTTAGCACATTAAAAATGAAATCATTTGCTTTAAAACTCCCTGGTCATCTTAAATGAAGCTATAATAATCAAAATTTTATAAGCTAACACAACCATCCCCCACAATGTAAATTATGGCCAATTTGAAAAACATATGGATGAAACATGAATGTGATTTAATTATTAGAGAATTAATTAATTTTAGGTTGAATGATTATAAAATTAATCAATTTGAGCTTAAATGTTAGAGGTCAATATAGCTAGTCAAACACAAGCATATAACAATATGAATATAACAATATGAAAGAGAAGAATATCTACATATTAATAAAGGATTCTTCTAATAGTAATTTTGCTCCTGAAGGCTACATGTCCTTCCCACAAGTTGTTTCCTTTTGAACATTATTTTGTTAATGAAATCGGGAATCTTGGTGGCTAAACCTAAGGATGTAGTTGTTACCTCATTTCAAAAGGCATGTCTGAATTCTTCAGACCACAACCATCTTTGCAGCAATTGTTTATTTTGCCATCCAAAAATTATAGCATCACTTTCTCATCTTTTGCACAAACCGAGTAGATAGCTTGACTCATTCTTTTGTCACTATAAAACACTTCTCTCTACATTGTAGGAACAAGATTGCACTCGCTCCAATACCTTTTAAAAAATTGGGCATAGAGCTATAAAAACATACTAATTTTAGAAAAAAAAAAATAATAATATTATCTTGTTTAAATATTTCTCACATTATTCAATACAAGATTTTTTAATCTTATATTATATGAGATGATTTGTCTAATCATATGGGGTGTTTTTAACAACTCATTATAAAATGCCAACCAATTACTTTCATACCTATAATAGGCATGTGATTTATTATAATAATTAATATTTATTCTAACACATTTATTTTTTTCACCTATGTGAACAATACTTCGTAATAGATATAATATTTTTTTTCAATATAATCACTAATTATGGAGATCTTTCTTGAACCTTTACTATAATGGGTTTTTGATTCATAGGTTCTTCAAGAAATTTTTTCTTTCAATTAAATAGTGAGGATATTATTGTTGTGTTAATGATTTATAAAAAGAATAGCATTTTGGTTATTAGTATGTTACGTTATTATAATGCAATAATGTTTAATTGAACATTGAACTTGTGTTTAGGTAATTATCATAAGAGTTTGCATAATTTGAACTCTATAATGGTAAGGCACTGACTCAGTTGTTTTTATATCTAAGCTTGGAAGGAATCAACCAAAATTTATTTTAGTGCTATTTGTTTACTCCTTTTGAATTTCACACAAAATCTGAAAAAGGATTTAATAAGGTTTGAAAGCAATTAGGCTAAAACTTATTAATTTTCATCTAATTATGTAAAATTATTATTTTCCTTTGCACCATTTTTTCTTGTGTTATCTTAAAATGGTGTAAAGCAAAGGGAATCCAACCTAGGTTTTGCAAAGCTTGAAGTGCAAAGAGAATTTAGACTAAATTCCTTGATAAGCTAGTAACTGACATGGGAATCCTTAATATTAGGATTATCATATCTATAGAGAAAATGAAATAATCATTTAGAAAAACACAAAAAAATTGGCAACTCTATTGGAAATAGAATTGACTAATTATATTAGAAACTAGACCTTATTGATGATATACTTTGTTGTTATTTTCAAAGTCTAATAGTCTGAGATGGGTAAAGTTGAAGAAATTTAGGTAATTTTCAGGATAGATAACAAGTTAAAAATTCAATCCCAAATATTGACATGTTGATCATATCACATATTAGTTAGAATTTGCAACTTTTGTTGGTCATGTATGGTGCATTGGTCCTAAACAATACCATTAAACCTTTGAGTAATACTAATTGAAAATTTGATTAAATCATATAATATAATTTAAAAAATTATTTAATCATATGTATAAAATATTTCTTCTCAAATCAAATTTTAGCTAATGAATACAAATAGAAATAAATCAATCTAATGTATTATAATTATTACATCAAAAATTAATTAACTTGAAATATTCAAATCATTTGAATGTATTCACATCTAAAAATATCTATAATTAAAATTAAATTTATATTTATAATTCATTTTAGAATAATCTTGAGCATCCAAGGGGTTGAGCTTAGTTTGTTAAAGAATTGAGTTCTCAATGTGGAGACCCAAGTTCAACTCCCATGAGGGACACCTTTGTGTATAATTCTAAGTTGTGACTCTTGGTCTTCCATTGGTTGTTTAAAGTGGATTTCTAAGTTGTGACCCTTGCTCTTCTAATTGTTGTTTCTAGTTTGGTCCTTAAAAGGAGCTAGTATTTGTAATAAGTTTGCTCAAAAGGAGCTGGTATTTGTAATAAGTTTGTAACATGGATGCTCAAATGAGAAAAAAAATGAACTTTGTTATTCTATGATACTTAATACAAAAAAACAATCTTGAACTATAAACATCACTAACTAATTTGAAAGGGCAAAAAAATCATAGTTAAATTTAATCATAAACTAATTGAGAATAATAAGAAAATTACTTTTAATTTTTTTTAAATGAAAAATTGTACCACTCTAATATTATTTACTAAGATTCACTATAGGATTAATTTATTATATACCAAAATAAATTTAAAATAAAAACCATAAAAAAATAAAATGAAATAAAAACCTAAATTTCTTCTAAAAAATTGTAAGTATTCTCAATGTTGTTTTTTTGTTTTAAATGAAGGGGTAAAAATTGATTCAATATGAAGTAAGAAATATATCAAAAAAGCCATACAATACATATTACTATCCTCTGTAATTAGCTTTTCCAAAGTCTCAAAGTAATTTGGAGGTAGTCACCTCCATTCCCCCACATTCCAATCATCACAATGCTCAGAAGCACATTTAGCTAGACAATCTGCCACTTTGTTCCATTCTCTAGGAACATGATAAAAATTTACACATTTTAGGAAGCTAAAATGATACAAAATTTGATTAGCCACTAGCACAAGTTTCTTGTCAACTCTATCCATCCTTCGCTCATTCGACAAATCCACAATAATTTGAGAATCCAACTAACAGGTAATTCTCCTCTAACCAAGGGAGTACCTTGTCTCAACAAAATGTAAAATAGCTAGAGCCTCCATCAAATTATTAGAGTGCTTCCATTTGTGAATAGAGAAAAAGAACACCATGTTGTTGTCGCTCCCTCTCTCAATGCCTCCAATTCCTGCATGACTAGAATTCCTGAGTGAGGATCCATCAGTATTAACATTTAAGATCCCTTCAAGAGGAGTATTCCATCTCCCTTCCCACTGAATCTTTTGTCTTGCATGTTGAGGCCTTGTACCAACAGAGAAGGCCCCATTGCATTCCCCCAAATTTAGACTCTTAATAACATCATGATCACTAAGATCAATCACCATATAAATGCCACATTTTGCAGAGATAGTCTCCTACAATCTGCCATCAATTTTCCTCCACACTTGAATCTCTCCCAACCTATTTTCCTAAAAAAAATTGAGAGTCCTTTCAAGCCATAGATTCCAAAGAATGAGAGAAGGAGCAACAACCCAAGCAACTTAGAGAAAGGAGGTTTTAGTGGGACGTCTTCCTAAACTTCCCCAAAACTCCACTAAAGAGGTAGCATAAATACAAGTGTGATCCCACAATTCACATCACCAATGCCAAATCACTCTAGAATATTAGCACTAGAAGAAAATGTGAGAGGTGCATTATTCATTATTATAATAAAGGACACAAATAGAAGGTCCATGAAGGCCACTCTTCCACACATTCTGCTAGGTGAGACACTTATCTTAAGCTAATAGCCATAAGAATAAGTTGCACTTTGGCCAAGAGAATCTAATCCAAACATGTTTCCATTGAGGTATACCAACCTGACCATGAATCTTTCTATCTAATTTTATGAAAGTCTAAGGTAACATAATTTTTTTCTTTAGGATCAGGACCCTAGGAAAGAGTATCCTTCCCTTTAAGAGATTTGTACAACCTACTTGCTAAGATTTTAGAAAGTTCCTATCTCTCTTTCACATTACCCTCACCTAGGCACTCCTTAGGATCCTTCCATCCAGCCACCTCCAGTTGGCCCATAATCTTTACAAACTTATAATCCTCAACCATTTACCAACTAGTTGCAAACAACATATTACAAAGAGGTAAAAGATGAGGAAACTCTTGCACAATAGGGGAAAAACCATCCCAAGAATCAAGATAGAAAAGGGCTTTAGATCACTTATTACAAATATAAAACAATCCAACCTTAATAAGTTGTTATCCTTTCTTGAGAGTGTTCCAAATCATAGAACTCTTTCTAATTAGGCAATAGTTAGGCACATCCAAGAAAGTTGTCCCATCAAGATTCTTATGAATAAGGATCTTAGCCCAATCTTGATCTTGAGATGTACAACAGTACCAATATAGATTTGCAACTAGCACTTCACCAATCATATTAGTGGACCTAAGACCGAGACCACCCTCCTCCTTTGGCTTGCAAATAGAGCTCCACTTTTACCAGACTCCACTTTAAGGACACAATATTACCAACCACAAAAACTATTAGGAAAGAGCATCAAACTCCTTGACAAAGCTAGCAAGAGCAACCTACACAAAGCATCAATAAATAGGCGAATCCTGAACAACACACTTCAAAAGAATCACTCTCCCTATAGATCAAAGCCATCCACAAGTCCAATGGCTAACATTCTTATGAATCTTGTCTATGATCCCCTCCTAGAACTCTCATCTTTGTGGCCCAACAATAATAGGAATCTCAAGCTACACAAAGGAAAGAGAACCAATTTGAAATTAGATAATCTAAGTAATTCTATTTTGAATAAGGCAAGGGATATTAAAGAAAAAGATAAAAGACTTATCTTCATTAATTATTTGTCCTGAAGCAACAAGGTAAGTGCCCGAGGGCTTTCAAAAATTCATAGATTCATCAATTTTAACCATTCCCTTCAAGGTGGTATCATCAACAAAATAAAGACGTGAATAAGGAGGTTATGGATTACTCCAACTCCACCCTTCAATCAACCCTTGCCTCACATAAGACTTAACTGATTTGCCTAGTCCTTCAACCACGATAATAAATAAACAGGGAGAAATAGGACATGCTTGCCTCAAACCATGAGAAGCACAAAATAAATTAGATGGCTCCCAATTAATGAGAATAGAAAAGGATGATGCATTAATACAACTCAAAACCCAATTAAACCATTCACCACCATAACCAAAAGCAAGAAAAATATTCTGCAAAAAAATCTCACTTGACCCTGCAATAAGCTTTGACCATATCCAATTTCATGAACATTGCCTTCTCTTTTGAATCCGCCATCAAGTGAACAACTTCTATAGAAATCACAATCCCATTAAGAACCTTCTTACATTCTACAAAGCCTCCTTGCTCCTCAAAAATAAGAGTCATGAGGCACATCTTAAGCCCGTTACCAATTAATTTAGTGATAATCTTGTATGCCACATTGCACAAAGCAATATGTCTAAATTGGTGCCAACTCACTATGCCATTTTTGGGGATCAAAGCCAAAAAGGTATAATTCAGTGCTTTCAATTTTTTTTTGTTTCTATGTGATTCGTAAACCATCTTGAAAAGGTCAAATTTGATGATGTCCTTGAATTCTTGATAAAATTAAATAGGAAAGCCATCAGGGCTTGGGGCTTTACCTTTCTTCGTGTGAAACACAACTTCCTCAAATTCCTACATCGAGATGGGCTGAATGAATGCTTCATTCATCTAATTTGAAGCTAAAGAGCGAATACATTCCAAAATGGCACTTTCATCAATCCTTGCTAAGAGAGAGTCCTCAGTGAACAAATTAGAAAAGTACTGAGAAGCCTTTCTTAAAATCTCACTCAAATAAGATAGAAGGATACCTTCTAAAGACAAAAGAAAGGAAATTAAATTATCATTTCACCTAACATTGATGAAATTGTGAAAAAATGCAGTGTTCTTATCTCCCCCTTTCAGCGAGTATAAATCTCCTCTCAAAAGACCCATTCCTCCAATTCCTTAACTACCCTAGATTCTTCTCTACTCAAATCTACACTCATACCTGTGGAGATAAAAAAATTCATCAAATTTGTCCTTATTTAACTTCAAATTTTCTCCAAGCATTGGGTAAATACATAATTCGTTTGATTATTTCATTATTATTCACTATTCAAATATATGCATTATTCCATTCTTCATTATATTATTATCATTCATATTATTCATCCACCAATTTTATTAAATAAATATTACATTATATTCATTTATACATCTTCATTCATTCACCTTATATACATTTTCTTTATTTATTTAATAAAAAATCCTTTAATATTCCCTCTAACCACTTACCACTTATTGTTACCACTTATCCTCTCTCCTTACTGCTAATCTCTCATTATCCCATATTCACCTCGATGTCTAATTTCTCCTTGAGAACATTTATTTATACCTTGATTCTCCTTATTTTTAAGCCTGGAAAGCCAATCTATTATTTGCATATCTTATGCATCCATTACTTACATCTTTATCACCTTTCTTGCATTCTTGCATTCTCATTTTGGTATTTTTGTTTCATCATCTCATTGATTTTTACATCAATACTATATTGTTTGATCTTCATCTTTCATAGCCTCATGTGCATGCGCTATTGAGAGCACTTATAATTCAAACACAAGATTGTTATAAGCAGGAGGACAATGGAATCAAAAATCCATTGAAATGCATGTGTGTTAGATAGTTTGTTTTATTTATATATTGTATTTCCATGTCAGTTACTCTACTATTTGATACTAAATCAATTTGAGTCCTCCATAAGATCTCAAATCAGATTTTTGCATCCACAATACCATGATCTTAGATCAATTGAGCAATAGAATCAAATCGAGATTGACCTACTATCCTGTTGTGATGAAGATTTCCAAAGAATTATTTGTTCCCCTTTTTAAACATATAATTCACATGTTGTAGTCTTTTACCAAAGGAATAAATTGCCCTTCTATGAGCAAGCTTTCCCTGTTGCCACCAAATAGCCACCAAGATCTAAAGAGAGAGAGCACAGATCCACATAAGCTAAAATTCAAAAGAAGGATTTTTGAGATCCTCAAAAGAAACTATTGATACTTTAATTGGCCAATGATCAGAGCCCTCCAATGTAGAATCTCAAAGCTGGTTGACCACCTATCCCCAATCTAGTAGTAAGAGACAAGAAACCTATCTAGTCTCTCCAAAATAGCATCCTCTCCACTTCTCCTATTATTCCTGGTGAAAATACCAAATGTTGCGTGATTTCACATCAATTAAGTTAAAAAAGTAATATTATCTTAGAGAAGGCCAGCAGATTGGTCCAGACTAGTTAGCCCTCCCCTTTTCTCCTCCAAACTAGATATTGCATTAAAGTCACTAGCCACCATCCATGGGAGTAAAGGAGTCAAGGAGCACACATATCTAATGTGACTCTAAATATGCGCCTTAGCCAAGAGATCAGTAGAGACATAAACATAAGTGAAGAGACGAGTTTCCAAAAAATCCAAACTAGAAGCAATCAAAGAAATAGAAGATCAACTTCAGATCCACCAAAGAGGAGTAACCTTCTTTAGGTTCCAAAAACATGCAATACCCCCTTAATTTCCTTGAGCGCGAATACACTGGCACATACCACGAGACTAAACTCTAGGAGTTCTAT
The DNA here is from genome assembly GCF_030272615.1 of Cryptomeria japonica. Lineage (NCBI taxonomy): Eukaryota > Viridiplantae > Streptophyta > Pinopsida > Cupressales > Cupressaceae > Cryptomeria > Cryptomeria japonica. The sequence goes on along the minus strand of NC_081412.1, from coordinate 498,391,963 downwards.
TAAACAAATCATCTATAGTCAACTTAGTTTCCTGAATAAAAATAATATCTAGAGAATGGCAATTAATTAACTCATGAATAATATTTTGTCTAGGGATGTTATTCGTACCCCTCACATTCAATGATAGGACAATCATTTATGGGAGAGAGAGAAATGACAGTCGATAGTCTTTATTGACCCAGACTCAATCAAAGTCTCACCCATTAATTTAACGTTCACCTGGTCTGGCTTAGAACCAATTTTTAAATTCTTCTCCAAAGAACCCTTCTTGAGGGTTTTTTTTGAAAACCCAAAGACTGAGAAGACCCACTACTTTCACCTTGATTCAAGCTATTTTTGACAGTAGATAAGTGCAGAATCTAAACCTCACCAACATTCTGCTTAACCATGGATTCACCTGGAGGACAAGCAACAAGAGATTGAGAAGGATAGTCTGTATCCATCTACCCCTCATGCAATTCCATCAGAGCAAAATTTTTATCATTATTCACTCCTTTAGATAAAACCATTCCTAAAGTTTCATCACGAGACGACAACTCAACTTGAAATCCCTCTTTCTGAACCAAATCTTCCAGAGCATTGAACTATTAAATTTCTCATCATATTGCCTATCCTTCAAAGTTCTCTTTTTCCCTCCCACCTTATTTTGAGGTTTGACAAGGATAAAACCGTCTTTAATTGCATATCCATCCACCAAAGAATTTTTCCCTTTATCACTCTTAGGCGCAAAGCTTGAAGGATCTCTGGTTGCAGTTGTCGCTGAAATGAATTGAGGACATTTCCTTTGTAAATGGCCATATTCATGGAAAATATGACTTCTAAAAGGGAGCATCTTATAATCAAGTTGTTGAACCCAGGAAAAGGATCCAAGACAACTCTCAATAGAATCGAGCAATGGATTATTTAAATCAATCTCAACACAAATGTGAGCATAAGAAATTACCTTTTTAGCTCGAGTTTGAATAGCAGATCTCACATGTTTACCAAGGAGAGCTATCAAATTAAGGATATCATCCTTCCAAAAATCAACCGAGAGCCAAGGAAGATGGAGCCACACCAGGACTTTCAACAGAAGCTCCTTTGCGGAATTAAACCCAATATATAATGGTTTAATGAAGAGGCCAACCTAATTAAAGAAGTAAGGGCCTCCTTCGAAGTCCTTGTTTCCATCTGACATGCAAAAGAAAACCACCATAAAATAGTTGTTGGCGGCCAACATGATATCCATGTCTCCTTTAAGGTTCCAAACTCATCATACCCATGACTCTAGAATAGGCAAGGAGAGTCTAAGTCCCATAAACTCGTAAATAATGGCATGATTGTTGACCTGTGCAACATCATGTGAGACTGTTTCAGGTTGAATAACCAAGATAGGCTGATCTTCGCTTCTTTGCAAACCCTCATTTACATTATTAATTTCAGGGATCTCCGTCTCCATCGAAGAGCCATCCCCCATTGAGATTTTACTTGAATTCGCTATGGTAGTTGCATGCAAGATTGAACATGGTTCTTTTGAATCCATACTCCCAAATAGCAATAGCCGTGAAAGAGCCCCACTATCCTTCATGAAAAGATCAAACCCTAGGCACAAACCACACAGTCAAGGGCCCAAACAGACAAAACAAATGACCCTCACAAAGTAGACCCCCAAATGCCACAGAAAAGAGGCAAAGCATAGGAATAAAACAAACCCCTACGACACAGAGGTAGGCAGCCCAAACCCTAGCCATGCTCGCCACAACCGTGCCCCCATGAAACTGCAAATAAATCCCCTAAAATGGCAGAGCCCACCAAAAAATACTAAGCAAAAACAATAAAGGAGAAATGCACCAGAACAGAGAGACGCAACTAGGGCACGGACCCTAGTTTGCGTATAGCAACCTGACGCATGCCCTCCTCATGTTCACAGTCCCCAACGGTATAAAATTTCCCAATGTTTTACTACAATGTGAAAATAACATTTCTTTAGATTCCTATTGTCTCTAACATAGGGTAATTAATGGGTCGATTAAATTACAACTTACAAATATATGGTTTTGGAAAAAAAACTAAGACTATCTAATATGTTGGTTAAAGATGAACAAATATTCGCCTCTATATTATATTAGTCTTTGTTTATCTATTGTGACCTAAATCTTAAATTAACTTTCTCACATTCAATTTTTTTCTTGAATGATAATATTTGTTATTCTTTTGACCGACAATTTTTCTGTCTTTATGATATGCAAGCTTTTCAGTCAACAAGAAAAGACTTGATCTCTAGTGGGCTAATTAAGAATCATTCAACATTACACATGAACCAAGAGCCTATTAATATTTTATATTAAAATATTTGATTAATTTTGTAGAATTCTATATTTCTTATTATAAAAATGGTTGTGTTTATAATTTAATGTTATTTTTTGAGAGAGGCTTTTTACGAACATATTAATATCATTAGATATTATATAGATATTATATGATTATTTGATTGAAACAAACTACTCGATACTCAAAATAATGTATACAATAGAAAATAATAACAATTGAAAAAATCAAATAAAAGAAATACAAATTTGACAAATTATAATATAATATATTGTAGAAAATAAAATACATATTAAATACATTACAAAAATTTATAAAATATTTATAATTTATTAAAGATAAAAGCTAAACATCGGATTAATAATTTATTAATTTTATTCTCCACATTCAAATTTATAACTTTGATTAAATGATACATCACTCTTAACAAAAGAAATATAAATAGAATAAATAATTTTAAAATGTTAATAAGAAATGTAATAAGAAAACCAAAATAGACTAGGAATATATCTAGGAAATTCAAGCTTTTCCACACATCATTTTATTTTCGCTACAACATAAATTCATAGCACACATACAAAAACAAATAACAAAAGCACTCTTAACTAATTACACACTTCCATAAGCCCAGTCTACATCAATACTTCCTGAAATACACAGAACTTTCCTTGAAGACACACCTAGAAACCTGAAGCTAAGTTTTAGATGTAACTTAAAGAAGATTTTCAATCAACGACAATAAACTATTGCAACATTGTTGCAGACTAACTTCTCCATGATTGCCTTAGCCTTCCCTGCTACATAAAGTGCTTTCCCTATCCGTTTCTCGTCCCTGTTTAGGGCCCATTCCCTGGAGGTTAATAAGAGGAATTCCTGGGCTTTCTCTAGGCATTGGCTTATTATATCTGCCAAGCAGCTTTCTAATTCTTTCAGTAATTCATTCACATCGCTTCCATCTTCGAACATAATACTGTTGCATAAATTGTACACGGCACTGGCTGACGCTGCTGTGTTCCAGTCCATGGAGTCGTTGCCTTTCGATACATTTGCACGGCCTTGTTCTCTTTCCTCCTTACCATTCACACTTTCTAGTGGCTCTGTGTTGCTTTTGCATTCCTCTTTAAGCTTCTCTAACGCTGCACGCAAGCATTCAAGTGTCGCTTGCCTGAAATTCTTTTCATAAAAGTTCCCTTTATCCACTTTATTTTGCAGAGCATGGAAGTACATGTCGGCTGCTTCAGTGGTGACTTCGTCAGCTTCTGTATCTGTATCTGCCTCCTCAACGAAATCTATGATTTCCCATGCTTGAGTATGCGCCTTCAAGCAATCCTTCACCACCCGTGGAGTTGAACAATGGTTCTCATCATGGTTTGCATAAATTGGAGAGAGATGAACGATGATACTGAGCAAGGACACTGCTGTCATTTTCCATGACTTTGTACTGAAATCTGAGAATTGCTGTTTCTGAAAGTCACTCGCTTCTTGTGGTTGTTGAGTCCTCTCGGTCGACCTCTTTGTGCACAAGAACTTCAATCCTGTTTGAGGCTTGTGCGGGTATAAACAGCTCGAGCCTAGAGAGTTGCCCGTTTTCTTATTAGACAGAAAGTCGACCAAATCTTCACAGTTACATTCACCGTCTTGATTACCTTGTGTAATGAGGCTCCTAGCCTTTTCAATGGAATTGCGGTGAGCCAGCCACAGGCTCTCTGGAGTCTCGCCTAACATCTGCACATCCTCCAATATTTTCTTGTATTTTGAGTAGCCTTCAGAAACACACAGTGTGTGCTTTCGAAACATGAAGGAAACCAACTTACTTATGAATTTGTTATGGAAAATCATTAAAGAGGCAAGCCAACAAGCTTTGCTGAATGAAACCAGAAGCCACTGGAGCCAAATCGCTGCAGACAATAATACACTCGGTATATTACCTGTTATGTCCCTCCTGGAAACCAGTCGATCGATTTTGTTGTCCAGGGATTCTGCCTGCTGCATGTCTCTCAGGTGTCTTGTCCAGTAATCCTCTACCTGTAAACCACTACGCCAGCTATCCTTTTCTGATCTCTGGTAATAAGCAACTGCAGTTGCCCACCTGAAAATGATAAGCGACCACCCTAAGAAAATGAATATACATTGCGCAACAGTAGCAATTATCTCGAAGCCATTTTCTGGATATTTCTCCTTCACATTCAACACCTTAGAAAGCCCTCCCACTATCGTAAACAAAATTTGAATTGTAAGTATGAGTGCAGCTGCTGCAGTCAACGCTGATCTGGCAAGGACAGGTTGAACCGAGTAGGCGCGAACAATTATCCAAGCTTTGAGCACTGCGTCTTCTACTGTCCGCCAACAGTAGTGGCAGTGACGGCGATAATGTTCCTCCGCCGCCTTCTCCCCACTCACTGCAGCATCTTCAATCGTCCGCCAGCAGCAGTGATGAATTTCCTCCTCCTTTTCCACTCTCGTCACATCCTCAACCGTCTGCAAACAGGAGTGATCGTGAACGTGATGGAGATGATAATGCTGATCAGCTCTGCTAACATCAATCTTGACATTCCACCAGCAGGAGTGATGGTGAGGAGGGTGGTGAGCGTGAGGGTGTGGATGAACCTCCCCGGTTTTCTCAGCCATTCCCGCACAGAACTCCCCTTCACCCCTCAGAACTAGAGAAGTCTTTCTCTCCACGATGCGCTCAATACTTCTGACGGAAATGGTAGCGCAAACAAGAATACAAATAAGCAGAATGATGCAGAGAGATATTATTGTAGCATATGCATAATAGGCAACATCCTTATCCTTATTTGGTCGAGGCCATAAACGAAGGAATGTAGGGACATCAATGTTATCTTTTGCATCATAAAACTGAGAGCTTACATGATGAAAGACAGTAATTACTAAAGCCACCCACCTAACCCAGGAATGTTCAAGGCCGCGATCGGCCATTGATGGCATGACATATGCTGTAAAAACACACAATACAGTTCGACTATTATGGATCATCAAAATGTCCTTCCAACGGGCATTCGGATGATCGGACGGGGGCGTCTCGGATTTAATACTGAGCTTCTTCACGCTGGAGGAAAAAGCCAACGTCTCACTCTGGACATTCAGCAAGCTTAGCAATTGGATAGAAAAAGCGCTGAGCACAAGGAAATCACAGGGAATCCAATGTGCTCTCCTCATAAAAGCCTTGTGTGCATCCTTTGAAATGAGAAAAATTAATGAAAGCACTGCCGACACCAATAAGGCGGTCTTGAAATTTTCAGCAGCCAGTAAGGCAGCGGCCACGGGAGAGTCCTCACCTGACAGCTGAACAGCCCGGAAGGGCGGTGGAATATAAGACGTGCTAGAATTCATTGCAAAAGGGGATTGCATACCAGAATTGTTCGAATGAGACGTTGTCGAAGGAGCATGCAGATCAGGTGAGACCTCGAACTCAAAAAAATCGGGAGGCTCATATCCCATATTCGATACCATGACTGAGAAAGCTTTCTCCTTTCGATGCTCTTCGCCTGCTCAAGCTAAAATGGGCAGTGAAATTAAGAATCGTCAGTAGGTACGTTGTTATATAGGGCAACTCCTTAAATACAAAGACCTTAATCTGAAAAACTAACAAACAAAATACTTTGCTCTACGTGTATTTATGTAAACGTATCATAGGTAAAACGCATTGCAAAAGAGAAGCTATATGGCTACTACAGATCAACAAAATGAGGTAAAAAAAGACATAGTTATATTGGAAGCCACCAAACTGTCCGTCGCCCATTAAAATTAAATCGCTAAAAAGAAATAATCAAATAATGACAAGCCACATGTTGTTTAGCTTGCGAATCAAAAGAAGTATCGACTTCTTCAATGTTAAGCATTGTGCTTCTACTACCATCTAATTTATATGGGCATATTGTTTATAATAAATAATTTTATCATCTGAAAAGATGGATAAATTAAGGAGATAAAGCAATTTCTACAATATTGTTTAAGATGGATAAATTAAGGCGATAAAGCAATTTCTACAATATTGTCTAAGATGGATAAATTAAGGCGATAAAGCAATTTCTACAATATTGTCTTAGAGAATAATGTGTCAGTTATTTAAGCAAATCTTAAATTTTTGTAAAAGATTATTTATTAGTTCTTGTCAAAGGCAAGATACTATAGTATTTATGCAGTCTAACGTTTTAATTAGTTTAGCCAATTGGAACAAAAAATTAAAAAAAATTTAACAAGAAATCTATAGTATATATTTATTTTATATTTTACATAACTATATAAATATCATTTTTCTTTATTTCTATTGGCTCATATTGAAAACAATGGATAAAAAAATTAATTTTTTCAAAAATAAATACAAATTATTATGCATACCTTAGGTACTTCATTTTAGTATTATATAGGTACAATTGACATCATTGTCAATAAATTGTTCCTCTTATTAATTAGTATATGCTTTTTCTCTTAGTATCAGAACAATATGTGAGATCGATTTCCAAGGCTAGTACTAAATCTTCATGGTGTATAATAAAAAAATCTCCCTCTCCTTAAGTTGGAATATCACACAAAGTACCCTCCCTTTTGTCTCATCTTCTTCTCCACCTTTAATTTATGTGAATAATATATCCTTCCCTATCATTTCTCTCTTAAAATAGTCTATTAGATTTTTCTTCTTTCCAGACATGGTTCCACTCATCACAACTACGCTAAATATTTAATCCATACTTTTGCACATTTCCTTTTCCTTTTCTATCTATTTTGGTCAAGTTATTTTCATTGACTAAAATAAATGAAATATAAATGGTAAGTTTTGATAGTTAAAGATTAGGGATATATGTTTGTTGAAATGTAAATAATGGTGAGTCTTTATAGTTAAAGATTGAGAGATATTCATACATCAAAGTTGTCTAGAGCATGATTCACGTGTCATCTCCTTTTTATTACAAATCTTCGTGGATGGTGTAATCAAGGAACCATTAGTCTTGTCAATTATATTCAAACAGTGTTAAATTTTTATTAATAGTTAATATATTATACATTTAATTAATATATAAATCATTGATTAGCTAAAAGTCAATTCAAATTTAGGGCTGAGCAATCTTCATCATTATGTATTAGATAATAATTTTTTTATGTAAATGAAATATAAAATTTTAAAACTTTTTCCAAAACAAAATAAATACAATTATGTATTTTTAATTATAAATTAATTTAATTATAATTAAAAAAAAAAATTGATTAAGGGTAAATAGGTTTCGAGGGGACCAGAAACCCTGTAAATAGGTTTTGAAGGGACTTGAAACTCCATAGGTTTTGAAGGGACCCTAAACCCTCAGATTTTACCAGGATCTGTAACCCACATAACAATGTTGCTAAAAGAAAAGAACATCAACGAACTAGCAACCAAGTCACAAACTGGACACAAAGTGTCCCTAACACATAAACAAGGGTTTTATAAGGCTCCCTTAACCTATAGAATAATGGGGTTTTGAAAGGCTCCCCTAACCTTCACCAAGGGTTTTAAACTAGCTCCCAAAAGAAGCAAACAAGGGTTTTCTTAGGCTCCCATAACCTATAACAAAGTGATCAGCTTACCAAAAACCATCACTAGCTAGATTGGGCCCTTTGAAATTGCTAGCATCCAGCATGCTCATGGAACAAACAACACTCCCACAACCAAAACACAAGAGAAGAACCTGAAAGAACACATAGAGGTTTTGAAAGGCTCCCCTAACCTTCATGACATGCACAAGGAGATCTTTTAAAGGCTCCATAAAACCCCCAAAAAACTAGAAAGCGTGGTTTAAAAAACCCAGCCTTGACCATGAAGATCCACAAGAAAGTAATGGCAGGTGGCCTCAACCAGCAACTCGAGTAGCATCCTTACCCAAAAGACCTTCTCCCACCATCTCCCCACCTCAATAGGGAAGAGGTCCACCTCAATAGGAATAGGAAGAAGTCTGAACATCAGCCTTAGAGACTCTCTCATAGCAAGTAGAAACTCGACCTCTCCCAACCACCAAATCTCCACCTCCATAGGAGAACGGGCCACTTCTGATAGGCTAGGAAGAGAGAGGCCCAAAAGCCCACACATTACAATCATAGACCAACAAAGAAAAAGCTCCTCCACCTCTGAAGGAGGACTTTTTAGAATAGGGAAAAAGTCGATCAACCATGTCTCTAGAGAATCTTCGAGAGGAAGCACAAGAATAAAAACCCTCAAAAACACAGAGACTCCCTCATGAGAAATGACAAAGAGCCCAAACAAACCATTCACATCCAAATATATCCTCTCCATTTTCAATAGAGAGAAAACTCTTACCAAGACAGAACCAAGAGAACATGGGGATTGATAAGAGGACACCCTAACCCAGCAAAAACTTGAGAAGACCAGAGGGTCTACTCACCCCTGAAATAACGAAACCCCTCCAAAACTGCCATACTCTGCCATGACCACACAAAGCCTTGCTTCCTGAGAGCCACAAAAACAACAAGGAATAGGGGATCCCCCCACACGGGCCCGAGAAATAAAAAGCCACACAGAATAGTCTGCAACCCTTTGCAATGCACCAAGGACAAACTTGCACCACTAAAAAGATAGGACCAAGCAAAGAGGGGATGCAAAAATACTCCGCTTGTCCCTGAGAGGAACCCATAACCTGGTATGACATAGGCCACCAAAGCCAAAAGACCACCGTGCGAGATCATGGACACCCAACAAGGTTCATCATCTTTGAGCAAAAAAATGGAAACAGTCAGAAGCACAGCGACCTCTCCACACAAATACACAAACAGGGGTGAGGATATCACACCACCCTACTCTCCGCATTCAATCCACACACTCTGCAAACTGCACAAGACTGCGCAGAAACTAGAGCAACCAAGTTGGGACAAAGAGAAGAGCCCCCCCCATCGTCATTTGCCTTGTCGTCCTCGTGTCCATCGCTTGAATCATCAAGCGCTGAAACCCTAGCTCGTCCCGCTCCACCTTTCACACTCATGACTCCTAACTAGGACTACTATTATAATTAAAAAATTGTTAACTATTTACTCTATTTTTATAAAAATGGAGTTAATAATATACTATAGTAATCTATCTAGATAGTTAATTAATAAATAAAATCTAGGTATCACATAATAATTTTTTCAATTAATTAATTATTTTAATTTAATTTGATATTTAATTTTTCTTGTGATGGTTAGTAATTGAACAAAATAAAATTATAAGCCCATGGATGTTTGACTATATATATGTGTGTGTGTGTGTGTGTGTGTGTGTATATGTATATATGTACACACACACACACACACACATATATATATTTATATGTATATGTATGTATATATATGTATGTGTATGTATATATATGTATGTATACATGTATATATACATATATATACATACATATACATATAAATATATATACATATATATATACATACATACATATACATGCATACTTACATATACATACGTACATACATACATACATACATATATATATATATATATATATATATATATATATATATATATATATGTATATATATATATATGTATTTATATATGTATATATGCATATATATGTATATATATATATGTTCGTATGGATGTATATGTATGTATGTATATGTATGTATGTATGTATGTATGTATATATGTATGAATGTATGAATGCATGTATATGCATATATATACATATATATATACATACATTTAGATATATATACATATATATATACATATATATATACATATATATTCATATATATATATATACATATACATATATATATATATATATATACATATACATATATATATATATATATATATACATATACATATACATATATATATATATATATACATATACATATATATATATATATATATATATATATATATATACATATATATATATATATACATATATATATATATGTATATATATGTATGTGTGTATATATGGATGTGTGTATATGTAAATGTGTATGTGTGTATATATATATATAGTTTTATTTTAACAGTTGTAATATTGGAATTGTATTTTTCAAATGAAATGATTAAAGGGTGCATCGAATAAGCTTCAGGGCACAATTTACATCATATTGTAGGTTTTTTCTTTAATTAATTTTATATTAAATTATTTTATTAATAATTTTTATAAAAAATCTTTTCTATTGTATTGGCATAGATGTCTTGTAAAAGTTAAATTTTTATCTTTAACAATTTTAATATGGTTTATTTCTTTTTCATGACTTGTAGTAAAATTTAAATTTTTAAAATTTTATTTAATTATATTTCTATTCAATTTTATAATATTATTTTATTTGTTTTCTTTTTCTTTCCATCTCTATATTTCCATATATTTGTCTTATTGTCTCTTGAGCTCTCTATCTAGATATATCTCTACCTCTCTCTATATGTCACTTCATATCTCTATATTTATATTTCTCTCTTCCACTCTCATTCTCTCTTTGTCTCCTCCCTCTATATACATTTATCTCTTACATCTCTTTCTATCCATTTGTCCTCTCTCCTTCTATATATACTTATCTCTTACATCTCTTTCTATTCCTTTGTTGTCTCTTTCTATCTTCATATCTCTTTTTGGCTCTCTATCTCCATATCCATCTACATATCTATATTTGATATCTCCAATTTTCTCTCTAATTATTGGTAGGAACTTGATGCATTGTATCCCTTGTTTGTTATTTACAATATTTAAACCTTTCATCTATGTTCAAGGTTTATCATATCTTACTATTTATTGTTGACCAAACCTCTTTCTTGACTTCAAACTTTTTTATATAATGTTTTTTTTTAATAAGAGTTTTGCAAAATGACTTTAAGGATATTTCCATTATAGGTTATATCTAGATTCATCTTTTTGACATTATTGGCATTAAGTTGTCATTGTTGTCAACTGGTTTGGCATGGTCACTGATGAGTAAGAAGTGGTGATCGGTATAATAAAAGTAAGACATGATGATGTCAATCCATATGTGACTAAGCAGACAAAAGGAAGGTTACTGGTACACATAAATTGTGTCATCTATCGGTAAAGAAGGCTCACCAGTAAGGCAAGCAAGAAAAAGAAGAACTGAAGGATGTAAACCGATATACTCAAAGAAGATTAATGCTACCGGTAAATGGACTGAGTAGTAGGACCAACATGTTTGATGAAAAGCTAAGTTGATCCGCTGATAGAGAAGAGGTATATAGGAATAAAGTCCCACCGATGGAGTTAGGTCATACCGTTAAGGTGAGTTGAACTGGTAGTCAATCTTGGTCAATGAAGAATGTCAAAATGAAATGGAAAACCAAGCATAGGTGGATGTCGACAAAGATGATAGTTGGAAGCCAGGTGGTGATCATGCATAGGTCAATGAAGTGTGCATCAACGTAACAGTCAGCAAGGAGGTCGACTTTTATGAAGAAACCACAAGTCATGGGAGGATGGCAAAAGATTGCGGCTTGAGGAAGACAATTTGGAAAGTGATTGAAATTATATTGCAAGAAGATCTGATCTTTATACTCGTTTGATGAAGGAAACAACCGAGCAATTAATGGTGTGTGACAGAGAAATGCAAAAAACCATGGTACAAACCTCCAAATATAGAAAACACACATTGGACTGTGAGGCGTTGGTGGTGTTGATCGATGACATGCAGATCATCTCTCTAGAAAACAAAAATGAATCAAATCTAATACGGATCAAGTTGGTGAAGGCAAAACCTAACACAATACTGTTTGAATGAGGCTTTTGGCGGGAACCCTGGATGATAAATATGTGACCTCGAGGAAAAAATCAGTTGATGCTTGATGTGAAGAGTGAGAGAGAAGAGAGCTTGAGCAAGGAGAAAGATCATCTTCCTTAGATTTTATTCTAAGAAAGTTGCAGAGTGCGTTAGCAGGCGAACTAGTCAGAGGGTCTAACCGATAGAGACCAAGTAACTAGTAAACTATTGTAGGTCAAACAGTTAAGCTAACTGGTGACATGTGATTCATCAAGAAGGCATCCAAGTGTGACATAGTGTGGTGTGAGGCTGAGAGAGAAAGATGAGAGGCTAAGAGTAACCAATGAGTGATTAGAGAGAGTAATCTAATAACTAGCAGTGTGAGAACTAGTGAACAAGAGAAGGTTGTTAACCGATAGAAATCTATTGATCAGGTGTTGTAGAGCTCATTTGCAACTAGGTGCTATAACTATATCAAAATTGTATTTCATTATACATCACCGAGTTGGAGCTTGGTGTAGGGTTTGGTACTCCTTGGGTTGGTGCCCTAAATCATTGTAATCCATTATTTCACTTGTGAGGTTGGATTGGAGCAGTAAACTCCAACAACATTTCTCACCGAGGTTTTTCTCATATTTTGTTTTCCTCTTACATCTGGTGTTGTGAATTGCATTTGTGGGTTTACCTCTTTTGATATGCACATTTATCTTACCAGTTTGATTGTTTATTTCTTAAGGTGGTAACCGATATTCTAAGATTATTTTAAAAAGGAAAAGAATTTAGGAACCACTGATCACTCCCCTCTTAGTGGTACATTATGTTCAACAATTGGTATGAGAGCCTAGGTTCCCGATTGATTAAAGCTTGGTTAGATTCTAGTATTAGAACACAATGGCAATAAATGAGTCTGCATCATCAAAAGCCCCCATGTTTGATGGATCTAATTATGCCTTCTGGAGCAGAACAATGGAGATCTATATTTCCTCCCTTGGTTTTGATGTGTGGATGTTTATCAAGAATGGGTGTACTATTTGTAGTGTTCCTCCCACTGAGCTCAATGCCAAGAATGAGTATGAGAATAATGCAAAGGCTAAATATGCTATCTTAAGCGGGTTGTCTGATAATGAGTTTTTCAAGGTCATGCAATATGCATCTGCCAAGGAGACTTGGGATAAAATGAAGAGGTTATTTGAAGGAGATGCAAAACTCAAAGAGGCAAAGATGCAAGCACTAAGGGGTCAACTTGAAGGAATCAAGATGAAGGGTGAAGAAATCATTGCAAACTACCTTCACAGAATAGATGAAACTGTGAACACCATCAAAGGACTTGGAGAAGAAATTGCAGATGAGATTCTTGTCAAGAAGGTACTTAGATCTCTCACACCTAAGTATGATACTAAGGTTTCTACCATAGAGGAAGCCAACGATCTGAAGATCTTCACAATGGATGAGCTATTTGGATCACTAACAAGCTATGAAATGAGAACAACTGGTGAAGCATCTTCAAGGAAAGAGGCAGCATTCAACTCCACCAAAAGAGGCAAGGAATAGGTTTCTCATAAAGGATCCAGTGAAGACTCAGATGTAGAGGTAGCAATTTTTTTCATAAAGCTCAAGAGAGGATCCGACAAGTATAAAGGAAAGTTACCACTCAAATGTTTCAACTGTGGTAAAGTTGGACACTTTGCTACAAAATGTCCTTATAATGAAACTGTTGGAGATGAGCAAAGAAGTTTTAGCAGATCTATTGGTAAAGACAAAGAAAGAAAAGTCTACCGGCAAGGGAGAAGAGGCTACCAGAAGTAGAACAACCTATATACTATTGAGGATGATGCCACAGATGAAGAGTGTGCATCAGAAGATGAGTACCATGAGAATGAAAGAGAAGTTAATCTCTTTATGACACTTGATGAACCACTTGGTGAAGATGAAGAAGAAGAATACATTGAGGCCGAAGTAGATCTAGAAGGTGAGCTCATAAATGCTCTTGAGGAGATGATTAAAATAAGAAGAGAACTCAAGAAGTTCAAGCTTGTTGTAGTAGAAGAACAAGGTCTCTTGAAGAAATCCATGGATGATTCCAATCAAGTTATATCTGACTTGAAACTCCAGTTTGAAGAACCCAAGAGGATATGTGAAGTTACGTGCTCTAATCTGATGAAGAAGGAAAAGGTGCATGAAGATCGAGAAGCCGAAAGAGTGAAGCTCAGAAAGATGCTTGAAAAAAGTAAGGAAGAAATGAAAGTGAGAAGCAAATATGAAGGCAACACTGAAGCCTTGGACAAGATGCTGAGCAGAAGCCATCTAAAGATACCAATGGCTTAGGGTTTGAAAAAGGACAAAGTTCAAATAGCAAGGACACATCCAGTAAGGAGATACAGTTCGCTTTTTCAAGTGAAGGTAAAGAGAAGAAGACATTCATGGTAAGAAAGGATACCAGTAAGAAGACATATGCAGATGTTGTTAAAAACCGCCACACAAATTGGCATACACAATGAATGAACCAGAGGCCACACTCAATGTACCAACATGTAGATCTAAGGAGAAAAGCAAGAGTTGATCATGAAGGATTCACTAGAGTCACCAGCATGAAAGGAAGACTACCGGTGATGCAATCGTTTGCAGGACCAAGGCAAACTAACTGGTATGTTTCAAACTTTCATGGTTATTGTCACTGGTGTAACAAATTTGGACATAGGATAGCTATCTGTAGATTGAGAAATAAGCCCACTATGAGTCATGAAAGTAGAAATCTATTTAATGCACTCTTGTAAAGATGTAAATTATTCTATATTCAATAATGAAACAAAATACCCTTTATTCTTAAATAAAATAATTCTTTCTATAAGTATATTTGAAACACATTTTCATCCTAAGCTCTTGTAGATAATTCCAATGATATCATAATAAACATGAGATTTCTATAAAGAGATAAAGAATATTCATAAAATAGTAAAATTGTAGAAGTATCTTATCTTCATACAATGCTTAGGCTTTTCTAATTCCTTAAGTTTAAATACAAACATAAAATAAAGAGATAGATGCGTCCTTTGATCTACAATCCAAGCTATCTTCAATATATTCTTTATAATGAAGATGAGAACAAGATATAGGTGCTTTTTATGCTCAACCTTGAAGTTTACAGTTCCCCAAAATTCTTGGTCAATCAAGAATACCCAACCCTACACGAATTGCTTAGCAAAAAGAATTCGATAGACAAGATGGAATTTGGTGCATGCCTAAAATGATACATGCATTTTCCATTTTCTAATTTAATAAAGAAATAAGCAAGTTCAATCAAGGATATGGTAGAGTGGACAAATTAAATGAATCCATCTATTTGAATGGTTATTCGATTACTCGGCCGAGTATAATACCATGCATAGAAAATAATATAGTTTGGAAAAGCGAACTCTCTCTCTACAACCCATATCCGACACCCATCATGGACAATAACTTTTTAAAACACAAGCCTATCTAGCTTTACTCATATAAATATAGAATAAATATTTATATTGAAGACAATATTCCAATGAATAGAAATAGAAAACATCTACTTCTTGTTACAATCAATTATATCTAACAAGAACAACAATCTTTCATGGATAAACAAATATATATATATATATGTCTGAAAAGAGACAAATTTTCACTTCTATTTTGAAAAGTAATTCAAAACCAAATATTAAAGAAAGAAGGTGTAGCACATGTATGTATCCTTACATTTAATTGAATAGAATGAGTACACATTCTTTCGAATAACTTATTTAATGAAATCCTAACATGTGTTTCCTACGAATTTAGTATTTAACTATCCAAGTTCAATAATTCCTTCTATGAATATAAAATTAGATGATATCTAATGATACATATACCTATATGGCTATTTAAATAAAACTTTCAAAAAAACCATCATGACTTATATTGCATGAATTTAAATCTAATTTTAGCTATTTTCTTCAATATTGAACTAAGCAAGCAATTCAAAACATACTTCCATCCTTAATTTCTAAATACATAATAAACCCTTGTTCAAATAAGAGCCTGCCTTCGTAATTCGATACCAAATTGGTGATAATCAAAAGAACTCTTCTTCCAAAACTGCCTGCGGCACTTTGTGATTTCCAAAGCTTCTCTTCTTGTCTGTATTTTTCCAACTATCTTTTCTCTGTGTATCTCTACTACGTGCTTATGCTTCTATTTATCCTAATCTCGTGCTACGTTTTCTCCTACATTTTAGGCTTACATTTACTCTTATCATTATTTCCCATTCCACATCTATTAGTTATGATATCATATCAGTCCCAAAAGGAATAGAACTATGAAGAAATGGTTGCATATCATTCCATGAACTATACATACCATGTTTTTGTTACAGAATCTTGCAACTAATCACCTAGATTACTGTTGATCACACCATGTCTAACAGTTCTGCTAAACCTACAGTTCATGATCAACAAAAACACAAAGTGTTTGTATAATTGATAATAATCTTGATTCCCTCTTAACTTGCTATTCACTATTACTCACCAAAACTAGAGTTTTTAAATTAACAACATCCTCTTCTTCAAACACATCGGTGTATAAAATGCTGATTTTTATAGTTCAATACAAACATTTAAGTTCTTGTTCCATGGTAAAATCAGTGTTAATATCGCCAAGTCTATGTAAACGGTTTCCTAAGTCTCTGCCAAGTCGATTAGTGTCGACTCTCCCCAACTCATAGTCTTCCATGAGTCTTCATTAATATTGTATCCTTAGCAATGCATTTCTCATTCATAATGGCATGTAGTTAATGTCAAATCGACTTCTTTAAGTTGACTTCCATAAATCATGCAGTGATAGTCGCTTAACTCAAGCTTAAATAAATAAGATCTACCACCCCTTATATATATATACATATATATATATATATATGTATATATATACATATGTATATATACATATGTATATATATATACATATATACATATATGTGTATATGTATATATATATATATACATATATATGTATATATATATATGTATGTTGGCATATGCACACTCGAATGAGACATTGTATGTGATTGAAGGTTCTCATTGATGGCAACCTTGCAATCCTATGACACCGGCAAATACATTATACCGGCATCAGCAGATCACACTCTATATTAGCACTCAGGACACCGGCACCGACACAAAAGAAAGGAAGTATATCGCCACAGAGGCCAACAAGATTTTGTTATATAATATTTTTGTTTATTATTGTAAGCCGACTTGGAAAATTGTAAAATGACTCTTATATATAAAAGAGATCATTGTAGACATTTGAAAATATGATAGAAGCATTAAGGAAAATATTAGGTAGACCTAATGTGCAAAATATAGGTCAAGGGGTATATGTAAAGAACAGAGTAGGAACCGGTACTGAATCTAGCATTGAAGATGCTATTGTAAAGCAGTACAAGATATTGGATTTGTATAATCCTTATTATAAGTCAGTGAGACTTCCCATTGAGCAGTGAGCTCTAGGCAGTTGGCCTTCCTGCATGTGCAGGCCCCTATTATAAGTAATATTCTCTTATTGGCCAGTGAGTGAATATTGTGGGTCACAAATCCCACTGAGGTTTTTCCCACACCGGGTTTCCTCATTAACATCTTGTGTTATGGTGTACTTTTCATGTGGATGTACTTGATTCTATTTATTGCATTATTTCTTGCATACCGGTACACTGTTATATTATGTTCTGCATGTTTTAAGTTAAGAAATTCTAATCACTGGTTAGATACTAATTCACCCCCCCCCCTCAGTATCTGTGGGATCCCTGACAATATATATATATATATATACATACATATATATATATATAAATATATACACATATACATATATATATATAGATATGTATATATGTATGTATATGTATATATATGTATATGTATATATATATGTATATGTATATATATGTATATGTATATATATACATATACATATACATATATATACATATACATATATATATATACATATACATATACATATACATACAATGATTACATTTATGAAAATATAAACATAGAGGTTATGAAAATATAAATGCATACATCATGATTATGTATAAGTATACATATACATGATTTCAATAATAAAGTAATCACATTAAGAGTAATCAATGTAATTATATATATAACGTAATTACCTATGTATATATATGTATATGATCGAGTCATAGGTATTCGAACTAATATACATCTAAAATACATATAGTTATATTATAATCTTGAAAACCAAACATTAAATATAGTTTCAATAAATCACATACACGTGCACAAAGAAAGTTAATTCATAGGGTAACTATTTATTTTCAAATTATTAACAAATTTCACTCTCATAGACAAATAAAACATAACATGTTCCATCACTCACGTAATTTCAGTCATAACTCAAAATCATGCATCTGATGCACATATATACTACAGTGGTGTATGAGATTCCTCTATTCTAGTGAAGTCCATGAGCTAAGACAACTCTACCTGAACCATGTTCTCACAATTTCCATTCGCTTGTCCCTACATCCACTTGCACTCAATAGCTTATCAACGATGACGATCCCAATTTATAGTAAAAATAACACTAGTCATTTAATTGCATTTACATAAGTAAAATGATATAAATCATTTCATTGCATTTGAATTCTTATTGCATTATCATCATAGAAAAAAGTCATTTCCATTACAATTTTATCTGATAAACAAAAAGTATAAATTATTTTCCTAATAACATAATTATTGAAAAATATGATTCGTGACATCCTTCCCCACTTGGAAGAGACATTGTTCCAATGTCTTATTATCTACGAATAAGAGCATAGTAACTCAACATCATATAATATTAACCATACATCATAGTCTCAAATATAAATAATAACAATAGCATACATGCTATCCAAGTTCACAACATGTAAATTAAAATCATTGTATGAAGATATCTCACGTAATAAGAAAATACTTTTCTAAGAAAGCAAATGAGGAAAATGACGGTCAATCATCTCAACATCCTCCCATGTAGCACTATCCTCAGAATATTGGTCCCACTGGACCTTATACTAAGTGAAATCTCTGTTATGTAGCTTCACAGTATGTTGATCTAGGATTTGGATGGGCTCCACTAGCACCACCCATGGATCCTGTACCTGTAAAGATCACCAATCAAGAACATGAGATGCATCAGAATGATAAGGTTTCAACAAAGAAACATGGAACACATTATGGATTCGAGCTAGAGCAGGTGGTAAAGCTAATCTATAAGCATGTTGTTTAATAACTTCTAGCACATCAAAGGGTCCCACATATCTTGGTGCCAACTTTGATGATTTCCAAAATGAGATAGAGAACTTATGAGGTTTGTCTCTCAAAAAGACTTTATCTTCTATAGAAAATTGTCTGAAAGTCCTGTTTTTGTCAACATAGCTCTTTTATCTATCAACTGCCTCCTTCAACCTACTCTTGATCAACATCATTTGCTCATCCATTTCCTTGAGTAAATTAGGACCAATGATGATCCTATCTTCCATTCTTTCCCAACTAATGGGTGTGCGACACTTTCATCTATAGAGTGCCTCAAAAGGTGCCATCCCTAAAGATATGTGAAAAAAGTTGTTATATGCAAATTCAACTAAAGGAAAATAATCCTCCCACTTGCACTGTCGATCCATGCAATACATTCATAGAATATCTTCCATAACCTGATTAACCCTTTCCATTTGGCCATCAGCCTAAGGATGATATGCTGAACTAAAGTTCAATCTGGTTCCCAAAGGTGCATTCAATGTTGTCCAAAACCTAAATGTCATCCTGGTATCCCTATCTAAAATTATGGTTTCTGGTACACCATGCAATCGAAAAATTTCTTGCACAAATTTCTTTGAAAGAAAAAATGATCCATCTTTTAGATTTCCAAGTACGAAATGTGCAACTTTTGTCAACTTATCCACAACTACTAAGATGGTATCATGCTTGTTTTTGCTCATAGGCAATCCTTGGATAAAATCCATACTGATTACTTGCCACTTATACTCTGCTATAACATGTTGAAACAAAAGTATCACCACATGAACATACTCTACTATCACTCGCTGACATTCCAAATATTGTGCCACATACTCAATCACCTCTCTCCTACGTTTAGGCCAAAAATACAAAGATCTGAAATCAACTACCATCTTTGTTACTCTAGGATGTCCTGAATAAGGTGTATTGTGCACCTCATGCAATATTAACTTCCTTAATTCTCTACCTTCAGGAATGTACATCCTTCCTTGGTACCTCAAAATACCATCAGGTTCCAACTCATATCCATCAAATTCATGATCTAAAGGATCTACTACCAAGGCTTGATTAACCCTTAGGTAATGCTCATTTTCAAAAAGATTCAACAACACTTGCTTCTTCAAGTTTGACCTTGTAGTAACCATAGCAGATAGATTTCTTCTTCTAGTGAGAGCGTTGGCTACCCTATTTTCCTTTCCTTTGATATATTCAATAACAAAATCATACTCACTTAGGAATTCAAGCCACCTTATCTGTCTTGCATTAAGGTTAGGTTGTGTAAAGATATATTTCAATCCTAAGTGGTCTGTCTTTAGCTCAAATGGATTCCCTAAAAGGTAATGCCTCCACATTTGTAATGCATGAACAATAGCTAAAATCTCCAAGTCATGTGGTGCATAATTTAATTCATATTGCTTTAGTTTCCTAGAATCAAAAGAAACCACCTTTCCTTCCTACATTAACACTCCTCCTACATCATCACCTGAGGCATCTGTAATCACGATGAAGTGTCCATTGGGATTTGGTATACTCAAGACTAGTGATGTTGTCAATTTTTGCTTCGAGAGCCTAAATGACTCTTCACACTTCTCAGTCCACTCAAATTTCTTTTCCTTCTTCTAAAATGAAGTAAGAGGTGTTGTTATCCTAGAAAATCCTTCCACATACTTCCTGTAATATCTTGCAAGTCCTATAAAACTTCTGACCTCTGAAACACTATGAGGTGTTGGCCAATACATAGTTGTCTCTATCTTTGTAGGATCAACTAAAATTCCTTCAACAGATATAAAATGACCTAAGTAGTGCACCTTTTCCTGAAAGAAAGCATACTTTGAAAACTTTCCAAAAAGCTTGTGATATCTTAATCATTGCAAGATTATCCTTAAGTGCTTCTTATGTTCCTCTTCATTCTTAGAATAGATCAATATGACATGAATGAATATAAGCACAAAATAATCCAGGTACTCTCTAAAAATGTTGTTCATAAGGTTCATGAATGCTGCTAGGGCATTGGTTAAACCAAAAGGTACGACTCTAAATTCATAGTGTCTGTACCATGTTCAAAATGTTGTCTTAGGAATATCCTCATCCTTAAAACTGAGCTAGTGGTAACCTGATCAAAGATTGATCCTGTAGAATACTATTGAACCCTTCATTTGGTCAAATAGTTCATCTATCCCTGGAAAAGGATATCTATTCTTAATGGTTACCTTTTTTAACATCCTATAGTCAATACATAACCTCAAAGTACCATCCTTCTTCTTTACGAAGATCACTAGTGTAGCCCACGAGGATACACTAGGTCTTATGAAACCTTGACTAATCAATTCTTGCAATTGAGCCTTCAACTCATATAATTATGTGGTTGTCAATCTATATAGAGCCTTAGATTGTGGCTATGTTCTAGGTAAGAGTTTTATAGAGAAATCAAATTCCCTTTTTGGTGGTAACCTAGTAAGGTCTTTTGGTAAAATTCCTTTTCCTAGCTCAACATGATTAGGTATTTCTTTCTCTTTTATTTCAAGATTTGATTCCTTTTTTCCTTCATTTAGAAGGTTGGGAACTTGTTTCTTAATAGAAGGGACAATTTATTATTCACTTAACCATCCTCCTCCTATTGGGTGGTTATCATTAGCAGGTCTAGAAGAAGATATGGGATCCTTTTTGAGTCTCAGATATTATGCATATCTTGCTACGGATTTATGAGCTATTTTATTTGTTCTCACCATTTCTATAAGTTTCAACAAAATGTTGCTAGCCTCAATGCTTAATTTGTGAAGTGACTCATAGGTCCTAGTGTTATAGCTCTGATACAAAAATGTAAAGACGTAAATTATTTTATATTCAATAATGAAACAAAATACTCTTTATTCTTAAATAAACTCATAATTCTTTTTATATGTCTATTTCAAACACTTTTTCATCCTAAGCTCTTGTAGATAATTCCAATGAAATTATAATAAACATGAGATTTCTATAAATAGATAAATAATATTCATAAAATAGTAAAATTGTAGAAGTATCTTATCTTCATACAATGCGTAGGATTTTCTAATACCTTAATTTAAAAAAAAAACATAAAAGAAAGAGAGATATGCGTCCTTTGATCCACAATCCAATCCATTTTCAATATATTCTTTATAATGAAGGTGAGCACAAGATTCAGGTGCTTTTTCTGCCCAACCTTGAAGTTTAAACTTCCCTGGAATTCTTCGTCAATCAAGACTACCTGACCCTGCATGAATTTCCTAGTAAAAAGAATTTGATAGAGAAGATGGAATCTGGTGCGTTTCTAAAATGATACATGCATTTTCAATTTTCTAATGCAATAAAGAAATCAGAAAGTTCAATCAAGGATATGATAGAGTGGATAAATAAAATGAATCCATCTATTTTACTGGTTATTCGATTATTCGACCAAGTATAATGCCATGCATAGAAAATAATATAGTTTGGAAAAAGAAAACTCTCTCTCTACAACCCATATTCGGCACCCATCCTGGAAGGTAACTTTCTAAAACACAAGCCTATCTAGCTTTGTTCATATAAATCTAGAATAAATATTTATATAGAAGACAATCTTTCAATGAATAGAAATAGAAAACATTAACTTCTTGTTACAATTAATTATATTTGACAAGAACAACAATATTTCATGGATAAACAAATATATATATATATATATATATCTAAAAAGAGACAATTTTTTGGTTCTATTTTGAAAAGTAATTAAAAAAATATTAAAGAAAGAAGGTGTAGCACATGTATGCATCCTTACATATAATTGAATAGAATGAGTACACATTCTTTCGAATAACTTATTTAATGCAATCCTAACATGTGTTTCCTACGAATTTATGAATATTAAATAAGATGATATCTCATGATACATATAGCTATATGTCTATTTAAATGAAACTTTCAAAGAAACCCATCATGACTTCTATTGCATGAATATAAATCTAAGCTTAGCTACTTTCTTCAATATTGAACTAAGCAAGCAATTCACAACATACTTCCATCCTTAGTTTCTAAATACATAATAAACCCTTGTTCAAATAAGAGCCTACCTCCATAATTCGATACCAAATCGGTGATGATCAACCCAACTCTTCTTCCAAAACTGCCTATGGCACTCTGTGATTTCCAATGCTTCTTTTCTTCTCTATATTTTTCCAACTATCTTTTCTCTGTGTATCTCTATTGCATTCTTATTCTTCTATTTTTCCCAATCCCATACTACGTTTTCTCCTTCGTTTTAGGGTTACATTTACTATTATCATTATTTCCCATGCCACATCTATTAGTTATGATATCGTATCAGTCCCCAAAAGATTATAACTATGAATAAATGCTTGCATATTATTCCAAGAATTGTACATACCATCTTTTTTTTACAGAATTCTATGACTAATCACCCATGTTACTGTTGATCACACCAAATCTAACAGTTCTGCTTAACCTACAGTTCATGATCAACACAAACACTAAGTGTTTGTATAATTGATAATAATTTTGATTCCCTCTTAACTTGTTGCTCACTATTAGTCGCCAAAAATAGAGTTTTAAAACTATCAACCTCCTCTTCTTCAAACACATCGGTGTATAACATGCAAAGTATTATAGTTTAATACAAACACTAAAGTGCTTATTCTGTGGTAAAATTAGTGTTAATATCTTTGTCTATGCAAACGGTTTCCTAAGTCTCTGCCAAGTTGATTAATGTCGACTCACCTAAGCTCATAGTCTTCCATGAGTATTCATTAATACTGTATCCTTAGCAATACATTTCCCATTGATAGTGGCATGTAGTTAATGCCAAATCGACTTCTTTAATTCTACTTCCATAAATCATCTAGTGATAGTCCCTTAACTCAAGCTTAAAGCAATAAGATCTGTCACCTTATATATATATATATATATATATATGTATGTATACAATGATTACATTTTTGAAAATATAAACATAGAGGTTATGAAAATATAAATGCATACATCATAATTATGTATATGTATATATATATATAATATTCAACGATTATGTATATGTTTACATATACATGATTTCAATAAGAGTAATCAATATAATTACATATATACCATAATTACCTACATATATATATATGTATATGATTGAGTCATAGTTATTTGAACTAATATACATATAAAATACGTATAGTTATATTATAATCTTGAAAACCAAACATTAAATATAGTTTCAATAAATCACATACACCTGCACAAAGAACGTTAATTCATAGGGTCGCTATTTATTTTCAAATTATTAACAAATTTCACTCTTGTAGACAAATAAAACATAACATTTTCCATCACTCATGAAAATTCAATTGTAACTCCAAATCATGCATCCAATGCACACATATACTACATTGGTGTGTGAGATTCCTCTATTCTAGTGAAGTCCATGAGCTAAGACAACTCTACCTGAACCATGTTCTCACCTTCATTTGCGTTCACCTATCCCTACATCCACTTGCACTCAATAGCTCATCAGCGATGACGATCCCAATTTATATAAAAAATAACACTAGTCATTCAATTGCATTTACATAAGTAAAGTAATATAAATCATTTCATTGCATTTGAATTCTTATTGCATTGTCATCATAGAAAAATTTCATTTCCATTACAATTTTATCTCATAAACGAAAAGCATACATTATTTTCCTAATAACATAATTATTGAAAAATATGGTTCATGACAACTCTAAGATATGAATGTTGTCTGTTATCAATGCAATGGATCTAGTCATAGGAGTTTTGAGTGTAGGAATTGTAAATCGGTGTCCTACAATAGTTTCAAAGATTCATCCTTAAATGAAAATGTGAAATTCTATAAGTGTCAAGAATTTTGATATATAGCAAAGTTTGGTAAAAATGAGAAAATCAAGCAGAAGAGGACAGACCCTGATCAAGAACCTGTAGCTAAACTGGAGCATAAAATAGCAGTTGATCAGAAGAAGGAAACCAAACCAGTATGGGTTGAGAAAGAAAAGGACAAGGCAGAATCAAGTCTGCTAGTGCAATCTGCCTTACATGCTGAAAGGAAAAATCTATGGATTTTAGACAATGGTTGTTCCAACCACATGACCAGTGATACAATTTTTTTATCAAGCTTGAAGATTGGAATGGTGGTTGAGTAATATTTCGAGACAACTCATACATCAAAATAAAGGGAAAAGGTACTCTAAATATTGATGGAAAATTAAAGGCACATGATGTGTATTATATGGAAGGCCTAAAGAACAACTTGCTATGTGTGAGTCAGATGTGTGACAAAGGTTACAAATTCACCTTTGATTCTATCGACTGCTAGATAAAGAAAGAGAGTACCGGTCATACTGTAGTTGAAGGAAAGAGGATAGATGGTAATGTATATAACCTAAAAGAATGTTTTGAATCCCAATGTATGTTGGGACAAGTGAATGAAAGATAGCTATGGCACGAAAGATTACAACACATAAATTTGGATAACTTAGTTGTAGTAAGAAAAAAGGGGTGTGTAAGAAATATTCCACTCATCATCAAACCGGTAAGCACATTTTGTGATGAATGTGTGAAAAGGAAGTAGACTAAGGTGAGCTTCAGAACAAAATAACACAACACCTCAAGGCCACTTGAAATTGTACATTCAGATCTGTGTGGCCCAACTAGGACAAGAGCTCTTACCGGTGAAAGATATTTAATGCTCTTCATTGATGACTATTCAACAATGGCATGCATCACTTTCCTACAAGATAAATCAAAAGTATTTGAAAGATTCAAAATCTTTAAGAAGATGGTGGAGAAGGAAAGTGGGTGTAAGCTGAAATGTCTAAGATCAAACCAAGGTGGAGAGTTCACATCAAATGAGTTTGAAGATTATGGTGAAAGATGAAATTAGAAGGCAATACTCAGCCCTTAGGATACCACAACAAAATGGTGTGGTAGAAAGGAAGAATAGGATAGTCAAGGAGATGCCCAGAACCATGTTAAATGAGGCCAGTTTGTGGGACATATACTGGAAGGAAGTAATTCATACTGTTGCATATACCTTGAACCCAATTCAACTAAGAACAAACAACATAATAACACCTTATAAGTTATGGTATGACCAAAAACCATTAGTCAAGCACTTTAAGGTATTTGGAAGCAAGTGTTTTATCAAGAGAGATATGGATGGTTTAGGTAGTTTTGATGGAGTGACAAAGGAATTTTACTTGGTTACTCATCTAGCAACAAGGCCTATAAATGCTACAACAAAAGACTAAGAAGAGTCATTGAAAGTGTGCATGTAAGAGTTGATGGGAACATGCACAAGGGAAGACAATTATAGGTAAAATGGTATGATGACTCTGATGATGAAGGTGAGGAAGCTAAGTCAGACAATGAACTGGAAGAAGCATCTAAACAACTCCTAACTGGTATGTGCAGATGAACCACCCAAAAGAGAATATTTTTGGCAATAAAAGTAATGGTGTACAGGCAAGGAGAAGACTTGCCCGAAATGATGAAAAAGTCAATTTGTGCCTCATGAATGAAGTAGAACCTAAAACATTCAATGAGGCCAGCAAAAGACAAGAATGGATGGATGTCATGGAAGAAGAACTGCAATAGATTGAGAAGAATAGGACTTGGGAATTAGTCCCTAGATTGGAAGAAAAGAAAATCATTGGCACCAAATGGGTCTACCACAATAAGATAAATGAAGAAGGTAAAATTGTTAGAAATTGTAAAGCGGAAAATCGCGATCGAACCCTAGTTGCTCTCCCCTCTTCCAACTCCGAGGAGAGAGAAGGGAGGTTCGCTAGGGTTGATGGTTTTCACTTAGGGGAGAGACTTTACATTCAAAAGAGGGGTTGAAACCCACAAGATCCAATCCCACACAATGCAAGATTGGATGCTAAATGAGTTTCAAGGGTTAAGACAGCAAGGCTACCCTCTTTTGTAAAGAATGTGCATAGAAGAATTAAGCTAGGAATGCATAGAAAATGACCAAGATTTGCTTATAAACTAAGATAGGGATACAGTATGAAGCTGCGGACCTGGAATTAGCAGTAAAATGTCGATACGGCACTGTCCTGCAAATTTGAGCAAAAGTTGTCGGGACGATGGCGCCCGACGCCACGGTCCTTCGAAAAATCCGTGAAACGAAGGGGGATCTGTTCATCTCTGCACAAGGATTCCAAATCTTCAATTTCAGCCGCGTACCTGCAACCTACACATAGAAAAGCGAAGACGATTGGGGGGTTAGGGATTAGGGGTTTGCCTTTAGGTCTTTTGGAATTAACCAAGAAATGAGCAAGTGCTGTAAATGTAAATGACTGTAAAACAAGTACTAATACCTTGTTCTAAGGATGTTTGTATCCTTATGTGCGAAGGTATAGATGTTGTATGTTGTTGTAGTATGTTGTATGTGATCTCCTCTTCAATGGTTGAATCCTTGTCTTGAATGCAACACTTAGCCTTGAATGGAGACTTAGAAGGAATGCTTGAATGCTTGAATGTTTGAATGCTTGAATGTTTGAGTATAGTTTCCACGCTTGTACACATATGTCCTTCTCATCCATTTTTTATCAAATGAGAGAGAAAAATGTAGTTTATATACTTGTCAATTAGGGCTAATAGACTGATTTTCCCGACCTTAGGCCGACCAGGAAAGTTAATTTCCAATTTGCAAACAAAAAGACCCGAGACCCCTTAGGAGACCGGGCCCAAAATAGGCCCAGGGACCAGGGCGCTGGGCGCTCTGGTCCCACCTCCCGGGACAGCAGGGTGCAAAGGAGGTTCAAGCCAGGGTGTAAGAAAATGCAGTTTTCAATGTCATAATCAGGTTTCGGGGTCTCCATTTAGGTTGCGTGTTGTGTCGCCATCGTGAAGACCGAAATGCAGTCAAAATTGCAAGTGTCACAATTTTAGGACACTACATTTAGCCCCCACTTTAGCGGGAGTATGTATGCTCATACTTCCGGTAAAGTACAAGGAAACAACATTGAAAGACTTTCACCATGTCAAGGAGGCAAGATATACCAAGCCCCCAGTGGACTAAGGATCTTACGACTTCGATTGACAAAGTAAAAGGGAAGATCACGAGGGAGAACCATGACTGTCAGTAGTAAGGTTCCCTCACTATGAGTCATGCAAGAAAGATATCAATTATTTTCAAGGCAAGGTTAAATTTGCCAAGAAATTTTCAAGTATCTTGAAAAGATATGAACGGGATGTATGCCCCCCTACGTTAAAGCGATCGCACACGCCTCACCGGGGGTGATTGTTTTAACGTAGTGATACACATAAGAAATGACAAAGGAAAGGAACATGTTATCACAAGGATTTAGCCCCCAAGTGTGAGATAAACCCAAGGATAATAGACACAAAACACAAAGCACGAGGTGACTTCGCTTTCCTCAGGGTCAGTATGCTGTATGATAATTCATGTATATGTATCATATGTATGTATGCATAATTGTTCTTCATTCCCCAATCAAGGAAGGTCACCTAGAAGAAGGGAACACATGTGTCTTTTGAGTCAACATGAAAGAGATCGAGAAATCTCAATGCTTTGCATCGTCCTCAAGTAGACAACACCAAGGACGACAAATAGAAGAATGAGAATAACATATAGAAGAAGTAACAAAAGAGAGGGGGAGAGAATCTGCTATGCTAATGTAACTAGTCTAGCACGTCATCTACCCCCCGATCTTGCTGATCAATGTTTCGGGAAGGCAGCGAACATGCTAGAGGAGGAACATCCAACACAGCAGATGGAGCTATCACAAGATCCAAACAAGGGCTATGTTCATGTTCCAAGCCACGTTGTTCTTGTCTAGGAACTAGGATAAGTGCTTTAGAAAATTCATTAGATAAATGGTTATCAATATCAACAAGTTCGTATTCACTATCAGAAGCAAGAGGAGTAACATTTTCATCATGAATAACATTTTCATCTATATCATCATCAAGATTTATAAAAATAGGATCTTTAACTCGCACAGGATCAAAACCATCATGCATCTTATGTTTAGGAGATTTAGGCTCAATGTCCGGCTGAGGAGAAAATAGAATAATGCTTGTTGAAGGTGTTTTTGGAGATTGCAAAGTTCAAGAAGAAGCTGCTTGAGCTCTAAGATGATGCTTTCGTCGACGTTCGCGTGCAGAACGATTACGTCTAGTCTTAGTAGGAAGTGAAGAAGATTGAGGAGGAGGAATGTTCTCATCCTTAGCACTTGGGTGTTTAGGTTGTGGTCTCTTAGGCTGGACAATAGGAGAAGAAGAGGGTCTCTTCTCTCTATAAAAGGAAGGAGGAGGAACTGCTCCATATAAAGGAGGAATTTTTGGTTTAGGAAGGAGACCAAGTCCATCATGACGAGGAGGGATAGGTCTACTTTTAGGAAGTTTATTAGATATAGACATAGTCACATCCATAGGGATGGGTTGGGAATCTTCTTGAGGAAAGACATTAGTTTTATCTTTCAAAGGAAGAACTTCCTTCTCAAGAATGATAGGAATATCAAGTTTAGGTGTTCTAGGTTCACTTAAAGATAGGATCATATCTGTTTTCCACTTTTGATAAGATTTGAAAAGATGATCACTTCACGGAGGAAGAGATTGGAATTGTTTAGGCCAAAAGTAATCAATAGGAACGCTAGAAGTTCTTTCAGCTGGTTTAAAGAGACTATGATTGACAGTAACAACTTCACCATTATGGGGAAATTTCAAACACTTGTGAATAGGAGAAGCAATAGCTTTCATGGAAGATAGCCAAGGATAGCCAAGCTTCACACGAAATTGTTTGGAAGAAGGAATAATAGAAAAGTTCACATCAAGAGATTTGTTATGGACCTCAATAGGCAATGTAATAGAACCAATTGCAAGAGAAGAAAATGCATCAAATAATTTCACAATCACATCTGTTTTGTCATAAATCACTTGATTCAATTGCAAAGTAAAAAGAAATTCTTCAGTAATAACATTAATCATGCACGAAGGATCAATAAGCACTCCACGGCAAGGTGTATTCTTGACTTTTGCAACTATGTATAAAGGACCATCAGGTGCCCTAATGGTTTCACTGGAATCAAATGTGATGGAAGGTTCTTTAGGGATTTCTTGCTGCTCTACAAAGTTAATCACATTCGGAGTCATAGACACAAGACCATCAGATGAGAGAGAGGAATCATTAGTCTCAATCGCATTAGAGGTATGAGAAGGTAATGGATCAATAAAAATCTGAAGATTTTGGTTAGGAGGAGCTACAGATGTGTTGCCTTTATCATTCACTCCAGAAACAAAGATAGTATTATTATCAATCAAATCTTGAATTTTACCCTTTAAAGAAAAACATTTTTCAGTATCATGCCCAGGCTGACGATGAAATTGACAAAAAGCTTTGTTATCAAAATAAGGTGAAGTAATCTTTGCAGGATCAATTTGCCTTATAGGAGGAAGAGTAAGCACATTTTGTTCCAATAACTTATTCATAATACTATGCAATGATTCATTCAAAGGAGTATACTTTCTTTCTTTCTTGAAAAATTTAGAAATAGGAGGCACACCTGATGCTGCATTCACATTGTTGTTGATTATGTTTTCATTGAATTTGGTGGAATCTCTGTTCGGTTTAAACTTCCCAAATGGTTGTTGACTGCTATCACCCTTATCACTCAGAGCCATAGGATGTGATTGTTCCATTTGACTCACAGTCAGTTGATAATTGTGAAGAGTTGCACACAACTGTTGGAAAGAAGTAAACTCAGAAAACAGGAGTTTGTCTCGAATATCTTTTTGTAAATTAGAAATAAAGATTCTTTGAATATCATTGTCAGGCACTGGAAAAGAAATTTGAGCATACAAATGCTTATATCTACCAATGAAATCAGTCACTTTTTCTTTAACACCTTGTTTACAATGCATTAAATCAATCAAAGTAACTTTAGGACTTATATTGTTTTGAAATTGTTGAATGAAAGAATTTGCAAGTTGTTTGAAAGAAGTAATAGAATAAGAAGGCAACGAGCAATACCATTGTAGGGCTTTGTCTCTTAATGTTCTAGTAAACAGTTTTGCAAGCAATCTTTGGTCATAAGCAAAATCAGTACATATTGTTTGAAAAGTCTTAACATGTGTTAGAGGATCTCCTTTACCATTATAAAGCTCCAAATGCGGGATTTCAACATGTTTAGGGGGAATAGCTCGAACAATATCAAGAGAAAGTGGGCTCGCAACGTCAAATGTGGGCACACTAAACTTAGATTGATTCATAGAGGCAATTTGTTGCTGTAAAGAAGAGACAGTTTGTGCAAGATTGTTAATGGTCGCTTCAGTCGAAGAATTCATATTAGATGTGTTAGATTGAGATGGAGGTGTTATGTTATTGAAAGAAGGTAAAGAGTAAGGCAGTGGGACTCTATGATAGTTAATCATAGGAGATGATTGGACAAGAGGAACACTACAAGGAGGAATAGAATGGTTAAATGAATTGCCCCCTTGCGTCATGTTCATTTGTGGAGATATAATAGGGACACTCATTAAAGGAATGAATGAAGAAGTCGGATTAAATGAAGGAAGAGGGTTAAGTGAAGAAGAAGGGTTGCCCCCATGACTGGTGATCACAGGAGGAATGTCTTGTGTAGAAGTAGCCATTATGTTTGATGTAAAGGTAGGTATGCTAGCAATAGGAGTTGTCAAAGGAATAGAATGATTGATTTGAGTAGGAGGTTGTGTATAACCCAAATTTTCAGCACAACTCTTCATAGGCATCATATTCGAATCCACAATGTGTGCAATACCACGCAAAATATCAATTCCATTCTTATCACTTTGAAGCATACGTTTTAGACCCTCAATTAAAGGAAGAGCTTGACTATCAGGGTACTCATGAGACATCCATTGGTGAAAATCGTCAAATTGGTTATCCAATTTCGAAAGTTGTTCTACAGAAACCTCATGGAGAGCTTCTTCATCATTAAGAGGATTAGAGGAATTACCCATGTCCTCGTTAAAAAGGCTATTCAAATTAGGTTCCATCTCCTCAGTAGTTAAACCTCGGAAAGACTTAATTCTACGGCTTCGTCTAACAAGAATAGTGTAAGTAGGGCTTATTGTTGTAAAACTCATGCACTAGAAAGAGAGAGAAGATTTTGAATTTAGAGGTAGCAATTTTCAGTAAAATCAGCCAATCTTCTGGATTTAAGCTGTTAAATGCAATCACAACAATCTCCCGAAATTTCGGAAAAAATGTCCGGGACCGTGGCGCTCGGAGTGCAACACGGTCCTTGCAAATTTTTTCGAAATTTGCAGGGATGAAAGGTATGATGATTTTAGAGCTAATCTGAAAAAATTGAGTGATTTTACGATCTGTAGATAGGCCAAATTAAAGTTGCAAATTCAAAATTGAACCCTATCAAGATTGTCGAAAAATGCAAGATTTGAATTTTGAAAAAGAGAGGGACACTGAAATTTTGAATTTTATGATTTTAGAGGGAATACCAAGAGCAATGCAATTTTTGAAATTTAAAAATTGACTCAATTTCACGCAAAATTCAATTTTGAAAGCAGAAATTAAAGTTGTTGTAATTAAGAACTTAATTTCAAAAGTCACAAATTGTAAGAATTTGAATAAAGCACTGAAATTTCGAATGAATGCAAACACACTTTTCAGATTTAGGATAGTAAGAACACAATTTTGACACAAAATTTCAATTTCGATGATTTTTTAATGTTTAGAAGCCTTAATCCAAGCAATCACAAGACCAACTTTGACTATAATTTTGAAGGTGTTAAAATTGATAAAATCAGTCAAAATTCTGGATTTTAGCAGGAAAATATAGTAAGATCTAGCTCCCGAAATTTCGGAAAAAATGTCGGGGACGATGGCGCTCAGAGTGCACACGGTCCTCGCAACTTTTTTCCAAATTTTCAGGGATGAAAGATATTGTGATTTTATTGCAGAATCCAAAGTTACAGCTGATTTGGAGATGTTTTGATCAGTGAAATTGTCAGACAAAGGTTGAATCAAGGGGGTTTCAAAAATTAGGGTTTTGACACTTAACCACTTAATTTTCAATATTAAAGCACAAATATGAATTGATAATTTGTAATAGAAGGGCAAATCTGAAACAAGCATTAATAATTAAACATTTCACAAGTTTAATTACTTAAAAAGAAAATTTAGGGTTTTTATGCAATTAACCTCTAAAATTTTGCCAAAGATCAAACATGGAAATGTAATCAAGGAATCCAATTTTCAGATCTAACTATGAATAATCAGAAAGGATGTTCACGTCGGGTTCACCAAAATGTAAAGCGGAAAATCGCAATCGAACCCTAGTTGCTCTCCCCTCTTCCAACTCCGAGGAGAGAGAAGGGAGGTTCGCTAGGGTTGATGGTTTTCACTTAGGGGAGAGACTTTACATTCAAAAGAGGGGTTGAAACCCACAAGATCCAATCCCACACAATGCAAGATTGGATGCTAAATGAGTTTCAAGGGTTAAGACAGCAAGGCTACCCTCTTTTGTAAAGAATGTGTATAGAAGAATTAAGCTAGGAATGCATAGAAAATGACCAAGATTCGCTTATAAACTGAGATAGGGATACAATATGAAGCTACGGACCTGGAATTAGCAGTAAAATGTCGATATGGCGCTGTCCTGCAAATTTGAGCAAAAGTTGTCAGGATGATGGCGCCTGGCACCACGGTCCTCCGAAAAATCCGCGAAACGAAGGGGGATCTGTTCGTCTCTACACAAGGATTCCAGATCTTCAATTTCAGCCGCGTACCTGCAACCTACACACAGAAAAGCGAAGACGATTGGGGGGTTAGGGATTAGGGGTTTGCCTTTAGGTCAAACCCCGGTTTTGGAATTAACCAAGAAATGAGCAAGTGCTGTAAATGTAAATGACTGTAAAACAAGTACTAATACCGTGTTCTAAGGATGTTTGTATCCTTATGTGCGAAGGTATAGATGTTGTATGTTGTTGTAGTATGTTGTATGTGATCTCCTCTTCAATGGTTGAATCCTTGTCTTGAATGCAACACTTAGCCTTGAATGGAGACTTAGAAGGAATGCTTGAATGCTTGAATGTTTGAATGCTTGAATGTTTGAGTATAGTTTCCACGCTTGTACACATATGTCCTTCTCATCCATTTTTTATCAAATGAGAGAGAAAAATGTAGTTTATATACTTGTCAATTAGGGCTGATAGACTGATTTTCCCGACCTTAGGCCGACCAGGAAAGTTAATTTCCAATTTGCAAACAAAAAGACCCGAGACCCCTTAGGAGACCGGGCCCAAAATAGGCCCAGGGACCAGGGCGCTGGGCGCCCTGGTCCTGAAGGACCAGGGCGTTGGGCGCTCTGGTCCCACCTCCCGGGACAGCAGGGTGCAAAGGAGGTTCAGCCCAGGGTGCAAGAAAATGCAGTTTTCAGTGTCATAATCAGGTTTTGGGGTCTCCATTCAGGTTGCGTGTTGCATCGCCATCGTGAAGACCAAAATGCAGTCGAAATTGCAAGTGTCGCAATTTTAGGACGCTACAGAAATAAAGCTAGACTTGTGTGCAAAGGTTACTCTCAAGTAGAGGGCATTGATTTTGAAGAAACATTTGCACCGGTAGCTAGATTAGAAGAAATTAGAATGTTTCTAGCCTTTTTTGCCTACAAGGTTTATAAAGTATATAAAATGGATCTAAAATCTGCCTTCCTCAATGGAAATTTCAAAGAAGAAGTGTACATGGAGAAACTAGAAGGGTTTCTTCTACATGATGATGAAACCTTTGTGTGCTGGTTTAAGAAAGCCCTCTATGGTTTAGAGAAAGCTCCTAGAGAATGGTATTAAAATCTAGATCCATACTTGAAGGAGAAAGGATTCAAGAAGGGGAGTGTTGAAAATAATTTATACATAAAGAAAGATGGAAACCACATGATCATTGTGGTTGTGTATGTAGATGACATTATTTTTGGAGGCAATAAGGACACCCTTTGCAAAGAATTTGTTGATTAAATGTAGTCAGAATTTGAGATATCAATGTTTGGAGAATTGGCATACTTTTCTAGTTTGCAGATGTCACCGCAAGATAAGGGAATATTTATCTCACAAACCAAGTATGCAAAGGATATGTTGAAGAAATTTCAAATGGAGGATTGTAAACCGATAAGTACCCCCATAGTAACTGGAAGCAATTTAAGCAAGAATGAGGAATCACTAGTGGTGGATCAGACATTGTATAGATCCATGATAGGCAACCTATTGTATCTTACTACTTCTAGACCGGATATAGTACAGGTAGTGTGCATGGTGGCTAGATTTCAAGATGCACCTAAGTAGTCACATATGAATGTCGTAAGAAGAATTTTTAGGTACTTGAAAGTAACACTCATTTATGGTTTGTGGTACCCTAAAAAAGGGGAATTCATCTTGGATGCATACATTGATGCTGATTGGGTAGGTTTCATTGATGACCAGAAGAGGACAATTGGTAGTGCATTCTTCCCAAGTGACCTATTGGTCTCATGTTATAGAAAGAAGTAGGATTCAGTCTCCTAATCAATTACTAAAGCAGAATACATTGCTATTGTTACATACTGCTCTTAGGTGCTTTGGATGAAGCAAACCCTCAAGGAAATACAAGTGGACATCACTAATCCTATTCTCATCCGGTGTGATAATTCAAGTGTCATAAACATATCAAAGAATCGGGTGATGCATTCCAGGACAAAGCATATAGCCATCAAGTATCATTTTCTCAGAGAGAAGGTTGAAGGACAAGAAGTAAAGATAGACTTTGTCCCTACATGAGAACAAGTGGAAAACATTTGTTAGGATTCCCAAAGATACTGAGAGGGGGGGGTGAATCAGTATCTAACCGATTAATGGATTTTCTTAATTTATTAAATGAAAAGCTCTCCAAAACTGTGTATCGGTAAACCAAAATTAATGTAGTAAATAAGAGAAATAAACACAACATAGAAAGCACACCATAACACAATATTTTTGGCGAGGAAACCCGATGTGGGAAAAACCTTGGTGGGATTTGTCACACACAATATTCACTCACTGACCAATAGGTGAATATTACCTACAAAACGGGGGCTTGCACATGCAGGAAGTCCAAGTGCCTAGAGCTCACTGCTCAATTACAAAAGAAGTCACACTGACTTACAAAAATGAATTATACAAATCCAAGATGATGTATTGCTACAAAAGGGCATCTACTATGCCAGATCCAGTACTGGTTTAAGATCTGCAATAATCATAAACCTTACTTTACAATCTGCCTGAATATTCACACATAATATCCATCACATATCCTATATCAAATGTTATACAAGATCTCATACTTATATATGAGCCTTATTACAATATGCCTTGTCGGCTTTCAAGAAGATATTACAATTAATTACATTTTGCAATAAATAAAATCCCATCAGCCAGAGTGCCGCTAATCAATCTTTTCGGTGCCAGTGAACGTATGCTAGTGTAGAGTCTGTCAGTGCTGGTGCCTTAGTCATATGATTGTAAGGTTGCCATCAATGACAATACCTTCAATCACCTACATTCTCTCATTGGAGTGTGAATTTTCCAACAATCTCCCCCTTTGGCATTGATGGCAACACTCATGAGAAAAAGACAAAAAGTATATCCAAAAGTGTTGTCCAAAATTTGTCTTACCAAAACTGTCTGCTTCAAAATTGAGTGCTCCCCCTGAGCAGATGATCTCTTCTGTTATCCTTTTTCTCATCCTCAACTACTCCCCCTTTGGCATCAATGACAAATGTTGTCATTCAATGCAAATTGAGTGGAGTTCCTGCCTAGTTCCCTATAACTGGTGGGTTACAATCTGATAGATGTTCACCAATGCAAAATTAAGACTGCTGCTGAACCTCTCACTATCCTTTATTGCTGCTTTTGTTCTCTGAATTGTACCAGTGAGTGTGTGCATTTTCTCTTCTGGTGTTTTAAGTCCTGGAACCAGAGCCTTAGAAATATCTTTTCTCAAGGAGATGAGGTTATCTAGTTTAGGACCTAGTTTGCACTTCAAATCCTTTGCCTTAGATTTTATTCTTTCTTTATCTTTTTCTGGTTTTTCAATTTTCTCCTCAAAAACTACAATTTCCTTTTCAACTATGGATAATGAATCTGATGATCCTATTAAATTGTCAACAATATTGTTAATTTCTTTTTGTGCTTTTTTGATCTCTGAATCTATGTCCTTTGTCAAAAGGTTAGTCTTACATGTATATCTGTATAGTTTCTTGAAATCCAAAATTATTCTGCCAAGGTTCAGTAATAAGGTTTCCATGTGTTCCTTATTCTTCTTGACTGTTTCCTCAAAGAATTTTTCCTTTTCCTTATTCATTTTCTCTCTGAAGATGTCTTCATTTATCTGATCCAGTGTTATTAGGTTGTTGGTTATATACTTAGACAATGTATCTAATTGGCTCAAAGAATCTTTATTTTCTATGTTACACTTTGGAGCTATCATCTTCAAAATTGGTAAAGTGTCATCTATACCCTTATAAGCTTGTCCATTGCACTCTGTTATTTTCTTTATTGAATCTAACAGTACTTCTGTTACATTTTTTGGCCTAAATTCAGTCATGGATGTTCCGAATGACTATTCAAATATTTTTACAATCTGTAATCTATTGGTGGTAGTGATAGCTTTGCTTTCCTCTTTCTTTGGAGGATAAGTTTGAGTTTGCATTTCTACTACCAAAGGCTTGGGCTTGTCAGATGTGGCTGGTGGCACTATCTATGAAGGAGCCTATTTCTCTACCTGTTTCTCAATGTTTTTCTTAGTATGGACCTGTTGCTCTACCGATTTCTCGGTGTCCTCTCCTGATGGTGTCTATGTTTGTGCCTTTGAAGATTTAATTGTGGTGTCCACTACTAATTTTTCTTTATTTACCTATGTATTGTCTACTACCGGTGACTCAGTAGATTTTCTAGTTTTAGTAGTTGTCGATGGCTCAGTAGATGCATCAATATGCACACTTGTGGTCTATGCCTTTCTTGTATCTAGGGGTTCATTTGATTTTTTTAGTTTGTTGTTTTGCCCCAATTCCAATGTTTTCAACTCCAATATTTCCTACCAGTGGCTCAGTTGCCACATCTCTTTTGTCAGTTGTTTCCTTATCCACCACAATATTGACTTCCTGTGTGTTAATGTTCATTGTGTGTAACACCTCAGAAGCAGGATTTGTATCCTCATGTGGTGTTTCCATACTCTCCGTTGCCGGTTGTGTGTCAACAGTTTGTACCGGTGGAGTATCAGAAGGAGGTGGGGGAAATTTATCAGTTATCTTTAGGCTTGGAGGTCCACCTACTTTACTTTTCCCCTCATCCTTATCTTTTTGGTAGACTCTGATAGTCTTTTATCTTTTAAGCTCTTCTTGTTTTCTTTCTAACCGAAAAATATATCCCACTGATCTGCAGTTTCTTCTGATATATCATTTACTCTGCCTGTCATTACTGCAACATGCCAATGACCAATTGAAAATACTATCCAGTTGACCTCACTGATTAATTCATCTGTCTCTTATATGGAGTTCACTGGGTGAACTGCAAGTAGTTTTTCTATTTTTATCTTTTTATCTAATTCCACAATAGCTACCCTTCTAGCTTCTAATCTTCTATACAAGTCATTGGGTATGTCACCTACAATCTCTATCAAAAATTTCTTATAGATGTCTAAGTGTAAGATTACACTATTTTCAATGCTCTCTTTTTCATCATTTGAAAGTGTGCTATACAACTTGCTAATATTTTTCAATTTCCCGTCCTTAGTTATCTCATTCAGAAGTTTGTCCAAAGGTGGAATAACCTATTTTTCTTTCCTTTTCTTTGGTGTTAACTTCTTAGCCGGAGGCCTAACTACCTGTTGCTTTTGTCTTGTCCTTCTGGGTGTAGGTGAGGGTACCAGTTAGGGTTTTCTTTTTCTTTCTACTCTTTTGAACTCAACCGGTGAAAGATGTGCTTTTGTTTGTAGTCCTTCCAACTCACTCTCCTTAATACCAGTTTGTTTAATACATCTCCTTTTATTGCTTTTGCCTATCTTGTTCCCTTCCTCACTATTTGTTTAGTTTTCTTGATGCTTTTCTCAGATTGGATTTTTCTTTCTATGGTCTTTGCATTGCCAAAACATTTCTCAGCTGGTTCTTTAGGTGCTTCTAAGAGGGCTTTTGCATAGGTTTCAACTATGTTGTCATCTGCCTCATATCCCATCTCTGTGACCCAGATAGTCCTAGAGACAACTGCCTCCATCCAAATTTCATCTTTCTTGATCACAAAGCATATCTCTTTTTGATACTTATCAACAATTGCTTGAGATAGCCTTAATCTTGTCTTCATATTTGCTTTCAAAGTTTGAAAATATTCATTTATGTTTTTCTCCCTATCATCTCCCATGTTGTTCAGTATGTCTAGAAGTTGTTTTCATACCAGCATATCAAAACCAAAGTCTTTCCTACCAATACCGGGTACTTCCTTGGTAATGTGCAACATTAAACACACAAGTAGGTTGCCAAATTTGAAAGTTCCTTTCTTATCACCTTTGATTTTCTTCAAATTTTCTATCAATTAATCTTTTAGCCACTCACATACCTCAATTATTGCATTGTTATTCACCATGTCATATGCACTTTTGATACATAAGTTGGAAATAGAGTTTAGTCTGTTTGCATGTGTATCCTTATAACCAAGAATCATGCTGACAAATCTAACATTGATGTCCTTCACATCATTGACTCTTAGGGATCTTTTATCAAATGTTGCACTGGTGAGGGTCATCAAAGTGTCATTTTGAACCTTTTTAGTTTTATCAGGACTGCTACCGATGGAAGGTAAGCCTGTCACTGCCCTAACTGCCTCTTTGGTAATCTTATAGATGGAATCCAATCAGAAGAACTCCCCATGTACTTTGCTTAGCACAATCCTTATCACATCCTTAGAAAAATCAGGGATATTGAGAATGTCCACAAAGCCTAGGGTTTCCACTATCTTCTATTCTGGTTTAGCATTTCCATGTTCATCACAAATTACAGCTCTATACATGTTCATTATTTCTTTAGCTCCTAGCTCCTCAATATGACAATGTATATACATTCTAGGATCTTGTACGTAAACTACTCCGTTAGGTATTTTCTAAAATGCTCCTAGGGTATCATCTTTCTTCGCAATTTCGGGAATAAGTTTGAACACGGGTGTAGGGCTCTTAATAACTTCAATCACAGTAGGGTTTGCAATAAATTCAAGTGCAGACAAAGAAGCCATTTATAAATACCTTAATATGCTTTTAGGATGATTTGTTTGGATGATTTGCTTCACTTTTTGTTGTGGATGCCTTCACTCGAGATTTTTGCACTCCCTTGAGATTTGAATGCTTGGTGAATGAAAAAAAAAAGCCAAAACACTTGCTTTATAATGTTATTTCCTTCAACTATCGCATTTAATGCCTATCAGTTAAGTCAAAACTTAACTCATCTGCTAGTAAAGAAGTAATCCAACTTCTCACCATCAATTGAGGGTAAATTAGCATGTTTTACAGTTTAATGCCATACCCACAAAAGGTTTTTCTTTAGTTAGATGAAGAATCTCCTTCCAATGGAGTGCTACTCAGTTATACTAGTGAAGGAATAGCTTCACTAACATTCTGATCTGACTTCCTAATCCATTGTTTTGAGAATTATTTCTTTACTTCATCAACCTTCTCTTTACCTTTCAAGTTGGGTCCTTTGTTATTTGCTGGTGATGCCTTACTTCTACAAAAATTTTGCAATATGTCCAATCTTGTTACAAGCATAACAAGTCACATTGTTTTTCTGAATTGCTTTTTCATATCCTATGCTAGTATGTGTTCTGCATTGATTAGATAAGTGTCCAAATCTTCCACAAATATAACATCTTACATTTATTCTGTAGCTTTCTGAGTTATGACCAATTTTGTTGCATTTAGAGCATTGACTGGTGGGTGCATTATTATTCTCATAGTTTCTATATCTACACTGATTTTCTCTATGACCATACTTGTTACAGTTAAGGCATTTCCCATTGAATTTGTAAGCATTAGGTTGTCTTACTGGTTTGCTGTGATCATGATTGTTTGTAGTACCAGAGCTTTCACCAACTTCAAAGCGAAGGTCATTTGTATCTCCATTAGGTTTTTGATTCTTCAGCATGTTATCAAGTTCCTCTGAGCTTTTCTTAAATTTCTCTTTGTGTTGATTTGTAGCAGCCAGTTCATTCTCCAAGATTCCTTTCTATCTCATGAGTTCATTTCTGTCATTTTGTGTATGCATCAAATCCGTCTTCAACATATCATTTTCATGACTGAGTCTTGTGTTTTCA
The DNA here is from genome assembly GCF_030272615.1 of Cryptomeria japonica. Lineage (NCBI taxonomy): Eukaryota > Viridiplantae > Streptophyta > Pinopsida > Cupressales > Cupressaceae > Cryptomeria > Cryptomeria japonica. The sequence continues at coordinate 498,350,273 of NC_081412.1, read as the reverse complement.
TTTCCATCATCATTTAGTCTTCTAACCAAGTCAGCTTCATTCTTCTTTCTATATTCAATGTCTTTACAAAATCTCATAGTCATATCTTGTATCTCATTCTTCATTGTACTATTTTCTTGTCTTAGTTTATTCACAAGGTCATTGAGGGTTTCTTTCTCATCATCATTACTCTACATCTTTTTAGAAAGTTCTCTTCTTTTTTTCCTTGCAATAGTGATATTTTCTTAAAGTCCTTGAATGATTTCCTATGCAGCCTTCATATCATCTTCAAGGTTCATATTGTTCAACTTTTCTACATCATAGTCTAAAAGAGTTGTTTCCAATTGCTTCCTCAAGTTTTCCATCTCTACCAGTGTCAGAATATTCCTCATAATGTTAGACTTTTGAAAATAGAGGACCAGGCTCTGATACCAATTGTTAGGATTCCCAAAGATACTAAAAGGGGGGGGGGGGGGCGAATCAGTATCTAACTAGTTAATGGATTTTCTTAATTTATTAAATGAAAAGCATTCCAAAACTATATATCAGTAAACCAAAATTAATGCAGTAAATAAGAGCAATAAACACAACATAGAAAGCACACCATAACACAATATTTTTTGCGAGGAAACCCAGTGTGGGAAAAACCTCAGTGGGATTTGTGACCCATAATATTCGCTCACTGGCCAATAAGTGAATATTACTTACAAAATGGGGGCCTGCACATGCAGGAAGGCCAAGTGCCTAGAGCTCACTACTCAATTACAAAAGAAGTCACACTGACTTACAAAAATGGATTATACAAATCCAAGATGATGTATTGCTACAAAAGGGCATCTGCTATGCTAGATCCAATACCGGTTTAAGCTCTGCAATAATCATAAACCTTACTTTACAATTTACCTGAATATTCACACATAATATCCATCACATATCCTATATCAAATGTTCTACAAGATCTTATACTTATATATGAGCCTTATTACAATATGCCTTGTCGGCTTTCAAGAAGATATTACAATTAATTACATTTTGCAATAAATAAAATCCTATCGGCCAGGGTGTCAGTAATCAGTCTTTTAGGTGCCAATGAACATAAGTCGGTGTAGAGTCTGTCGGTGCTGGTGCCTGAGTCATATGATTGTAAGGTTGCCATCAATGACAATACCTTCAATCACCTATAATTTCTCATTAGAGTGTGTATTTGCCAACAACATCTTCACCAAACCATTATCGGTAAGCACTTTTGAGTACTTAAGACATAAGTTGGGAGTCGTGTCACCTGCCTTATGTACTTAAATTAGTAAGGAGTTATTTGGTTGAGGGGGAGTTCATAGCAGTATCTATAACTATTGAACCACATGGTGATCAGAGAGAAATTTCAAGGTTGTATGTCTCAGTACCGGCTGTAATCCCTAAGAGAATATTTGACTAAGGGTTAGATAGGTATGATTCAAACAGGGAGTATACAGTACCCTGACCCTTTGCCATTGTTTGAAAGGGGGAGAAATCTACTAGTATGAAGTCTTATAGTAAGTTGACATCAATGCCAAAGGGGGAGATTATTGGCATTATTGGCATTAAGTTGTCATTGATGTCAACTAGTTTGGCATGGTTACCAGTGAGTAAGAACTGGTGACCGATATAAGAAATGTAACACATGATGATGTAAATCCATATGTGAGTAAGAAGACAAAAGGAAGGTTACCGATACACATGAATTGTGTCATCTATCGATAAAGAAGTCTCCTCAGTAAGGAAAGAAAGCAAACAAAAGAGGAACCGAAGGATGTAAACCAATATTCTCAGAGAAGATTAATGCTTTCAATAAATGGACTGAGTAATAGGACCAACATGTTTGATGAAAGGCTAAGTTGATCCACCGACAGAGAAGAGGTATGTAGGAATGAAGGCCCATCAATGGAGTTAGGTTATACCAGTAAGGTGAGTTGAACCGGTAGTCAATCTTGGTCAATGAAGAATGTCAAAATGACATGGAAAACCAAGTAGAGGTTGATGTCGACAAAGATGACATCTAAAAGATAGGAGGTGATCATGCATAGGTTGGCGAAGTGTGCATCAACGTAACAGTAAACAAGCAGGTTAACTTTTATGAAGGACCCGCAAGTCAGAGGAGGATGGAAGAAGATTGCGACTCGAGGAAGACAAGATGGCAATCGATTGAACTTATCCTACAAGAATATCTAATATTCACTCATTTTCTAAAGGAAACAATCAAGCCATTAATGGCGTGTGATAGAGAAATGCAGAAAAAAATGGTGTAGACCTCCAGATATAGAAAATGCACATTGGAATGTGAGGCATTGGTGGTGCCGATCGATGACATGCAGGTCATCTCTCTGGAAAAGTAGAATGAATCAAATCCATATGGATTGAGTTGGTGAAGGAAAAACCTAACATGACACTATTTGAATGCGGTTTTTGCCGGGAACCCTATATGATAAATATGTGAGATTGAGACAAAAATCAGTTGATGCTTGATGCGAAGAGTAAGAGAGAAGAGAGATTGAGCAAGGACAAAGATCATCTTCCTTAGAGTTTATTCTAAGAAAGTTGCAGAGTGAGTTAGCAGGCAAACCAGTGAGAGTGTCTAATCGATAGAGACAAAGTAACCAGTAAACTGTTGAAAGTCTAACAGTTAAGCTAACCAATGAGGTGTGATTGATCAAGAAGGAATCTGAGTGTGACATAGTGTGGTGTGAGGCTAAGAGAGAAAGAAGAGAGGGTAATAGTAACTGGTGAGTGATTAGAGAGAGTAATATGATAATCGATAGTGTGAGAACCAATGAAGAAGATAAGGTTGTTATCCGATAGAAATGTATTGATCAGGTGTTGCAGAACTCATTTGCAACTAGGTGCTATAACTGTATCAAAATTGTATTTCATTATACATCACTAAGTTGGAGCTTGGTGCAGGGGTTGGTGCTCCTTGGGCTGGTGCCCTAAATCATTGTAATCCATTATTTCACTTGTGAGGCTAGATTAGAGCAATAGAAACCAGCAAGATTTCTCACCGAGGTTTTCCCCATATTGGTTTTTCCTCGTACATCTGGTGTTGTGGGCTGCATTTGTGTGTTTTCCATTTTTTATATCCACATTTGTCTTACTAGTTTGATTGTTTAGTGCTTAGGGTGATAACTGGTATTAAAAGGTTGTTTTAAAAAGGAGAAGAATTTAGGAACCACTGATTCACCCCCATCTCAGTGGTACATTGTGTTCAACAATCTGTTGAGATTCGTAATTATAAAAGTTATGGACCTAAACAAGATTGCATTACTAAAGCTTTTGGATTGATAATTTTCTTTATAAAATTCACATAATCCAAATGATGGATTAGAAAAGGAAACATTCAACCTTCTTTTCAAAAGAAACCTCCTACATTATGAATATATCCCCTTCATTCTATAACAAGGGGAATTCTTCTTCTATGAATCTAAGATATAAAGGAATAACTCAACAATAAAAAGAGAAAAAGGAGAGAAAAGTGCAATGATTCACAAACTTCTCTAGAGAGAAATCTCATGCACTCTTAGTGTGAGTGAAAAGTAAATTGTAACTAATTTTTTAAATATATATCATACTTTACCACACTACTAGATCATTATGATATTATTATTGTGGCAAGAGTGAAACAACAAAGGATAAGAATTATAGAGGTTGTTCTTTATTTAAATTTGATACATATAGGAAAGTAGAATAATCCTACAATTATGGGATAGAGTTATAACTGGTCTTGCATTTTAACTTCAAGCACTTGTTCAATTGACATATTTTTTTTGAATTTTGAAATGACATTAACTAATAAAAATATAGAATTTTAATGTAGTTTTTGTCTATACTTTTTAAGAAAAAATTTGGACATGTTTTTCTTACATTATTGGTTAACCATAAGATAAGTTTTAGAAGATAAAATTTTGATGACACAACTTTATTTATAATCAATTTGTTTTTCAAAATTCTTATTTCATGAACTTAGAATTTTAGTTTTGATAATTTTTCTCTATTATTTACCAAAAATTATATCTACTATAAGAATACCAAAATTTGATTTATATATTCTCATTTTGTGAGGTTAAACTCTTAGTGCATGCAACATTGCCTAATTTTAATAATAAGTATTTTTTTTTAAGATGAAAATCTTATTGTGCTATAAACACAACTCTTTCAAATATGTATTACATATTTGTATTTCTATTTATCAATATATAATATGAACTCTATTCTCTATTATAGAATATTTACTTTTACCTTTTTTTATAATTACAATTTTTGTGATGGAATAAAGATTAAATGTTTTGGTTCTAATGACCTCATTATGGTGAAAATAAAAAATAGTAACGATTACAAAATAGGAGAAACAAATTATACTTTTGAAATTTATAGTTAAAAATCATTAATGCTTTTCTTGCTATTTTTCCATTATAAATGATCTATGGTTTTTACATGAGATGGGAAGTGAAACAAATGTCTTTCTTTTATGATTGTATGATGAAAGAATAAGTATTTGGTAGATTACTGAGAGGGGGGGCGGGGCGGTGAATTAGTATACTGAAAAACTGATACAAACTTCCCAAACTCAAATTTAGTCACACAAAGTAAACTTATCAATAGAATATCACTGTCAAGATCAATACTCATAAGAATACTCAGCATCAACCAGTTAACTGTTATAACAACTTAACTGTAAACAACTTTAATCTTGTAAACATCCAAATGCTTAATCATATATCAACACACTCCATCTCTCAGTGCTTCCAATTATCATGTCTTATCAAAATATTTAAGTAAATAATCAAATCAACAAAATATATCATAACCATAAAAACATTTACCACATGACACAAATGTTTATACGTGGAAAACCCAAATAGGTAAAAACCACGGTGAGATGAGACTCACAAGATAGCTATATGAACTCTTCTGAAGTTTTCACTGTCAAGATCCAAGCCTGTTAAAGCTTTCACAATAAGTCCTGTTAAGAACTGATCCTATTAGGAATCACCTGGTTAAGGGATTTACAAATGCCTTGATAAAAAGAAAATACCCTGTTAGGAGTAACCTTGGTAGAGGATTTGAGAATCCAAGCTAATGGACCACCTTGTTAGAGGATTTAAGAAGTAACCAACCTTGTTAGAGCTTACCCGGTTAGGGGATTTCAATTCTGTTGTAATTGTTAGAAGACAACAGGTTTTTCTTGATCTGTCTGAATAGCACTACATTTGCTTGATCAGATCCTTTTGAGCTTCAACCTACCTTTACACAAAGTGCAGATCCATTCTCTAGTTAGGCAACCACACACTCAACTGATTTCTGCCAACACTTTTTACAAAATAACTTCATCGACCTTAAATACGAATCAATTAGGTCGGTAACATAGCAAAAAAATAATTCTCTGATAGAGATTACAAACAAATCGTTTCAAGTGTGACCGTTGGATTTACATAGCAATCTATACACATTATTCAAGAAAATTCCAACCGCTCCATCATCATTGCTTCATCGGACTTGTAACTCATCACGTTCTTTGCATTAGATGCAATCCACATTGCTCATTCCCTTGACAATCAAACAAATGCACTAAAAAAATTTGAACTTATCTTCTTATAGTGACCACATGTGTCACCATACTTACTGCTCATTATCAGATAATAAACTAACATAACCATTTCAACAAACTTAATCGGTTAGGGTTTAACAGAAACAACTGGTAGGGTGTATCGGTTACATTTCATAGAAAGGGTTTAACCTTATACACCGATTACTAGTTTACAACATCTTCCTCAAAGCTCTTCCTATTGATTATAAGATAATATCAATAATAACAATAATATCAAAAATATCATAAATACCATTACCAGTTCAATTGACATCAATGACAACATAACATATTATTAATGCAATCTTCATGCAAATGCCAACAATCTCCCCCTTTGGCATTGATGGCAATACAAATATCAATGCCTTTGATTGTTGTTGTGAATGGTGAATAGGAATCCTGGTTTACATTGCCAACTATTCACCATGTTGTGTCTGTCTTCAGCCTGTCGCTGGTTTCCCTTGCCATAATAACATAATTCTTCTCCTAATCACATAATTCTTCTCCCCATTTGACAACAATGCCAAATTGAAAGTAAAACATGTAATATCAAAATTTCACTGGGTATCAACAACATACTGCAACTTGATGCTCCCCCTATGGAATACATCAACTTCTACATCAATCTTTCTAAGATTCTACAAGTGATTCAGGGACTGATGGAATTAGCATCATGCTCAACTAACTTCATAAAGGGCTACAACCCCTAGTTGACTTTTAAGACACTCAAATGTAGTCTTAGGAAGAGGTTTGGTAAAGATATTTGCAAGCTACTCCTTGCTAGAAATATGCTCTAAGATAACATCTTTACATTGAAATTTTTTCCTGAAAAAGTGATACTTCAATTCAATTTGCTTGGTTCATGCATGCAAAACAAGATTCTTATAAATATTGATGGCACTTGTATTATCACATAAAATCTTTATAGGTTCTAAGATTTTCATCTTAAAACCTTCCAAAATGTGCCTCATCGAAATAGCCTATGTGCAATTCATATAAGTTACAACATACTCAGCTTCACCAGTAATTGTGAAGTACAACTCTGTTTCTTACTAATCCATGAAACAAGCCTTCCTCCTAGAAAGAATGCTCCACTGGTAGTGCTTTTCTAGTGATCAACATTTTCTACCCAATCAGCATCTGTGTATACCTTCAAATCAAAGTTTCCTCCATATGGATATCATAATCCATAGTCAACAGTACCTTTCAGATATCTAAAAATTCTCTTGGTTGCTATTAGATGTGCTTCCTTTGGATTCTTCTGAAATCTTGCAACTATACCAACTGCATGGGCTATATCCGGTTTGCTCTGAACAATATAGTGTAATTTGGCAATCATTGACCTATATTCCTTTTCATCAATAGAATTAGATTCATCTTCCTTGGACAACTTACAACCTGTAACCATTGGTATTTCAACTGGTTTACAGTCACTCATGCCAAAAGTCTTCAAAACCTCTTTTACATACTTGGATTGTGTAATGAAAATACCATTCTTCATTTTCTGTATTTGTGAGCCTATGAAATTTTTTATTTTCCCTACTAAAGACATTTCAAACTTATTTTTCATTTCATCTACAAAATTTTTGCTCATGACATCATTACCTCCAAAAATAATATCATCAACAAATACTTCACTAACCATAATTTCATCTCCTTCGGACTTGAGCTAAATATTACTATCATCACTGGTTCTTGCAAAGCCTATCTTCATCAGATGTGTATGAATCCTTTCATACCATGATCTAGGTGCCTTCTTTAATCCATACAATGCTTTATGCAATATGCATACCATGTCTTTCTCATATGTCAAAGCATAACCATCTGGCTACTCTATGTATACCTCTTCTTCCAATATCCCATTCAAAAATGCAAACTTAACATCCATCTGGTATACCTTGAACTTCTTATGGGCTACAAATGGAAGTAAAGTTCTGACAACTTCCAGTCTTGCTATTGGTGCAAAAGTTTCACCATAATCTTATCCTTCTTCTTGTGCATAACCCTTGCAGACTAATCTTGCCTTGTTGCAAACTACAACACCATATTCATTTAACTTGTTTCTAAATACCGATTTATTACCTGTAAAATTCTTGTTTACCGGTCGGGGTACCAGGGTCCAAGTGTTGTTCTTCTCAATTTGATCCAATTCCTCCTCCATAGCTTTAACCCAATGATCATCACCAAATGACTCCTTATAACTTATTGGTTCAATGGTGGAGATCATGCAAGAGTTCTCTCTTATTCTCCTTCTAGTTAGTACTCCAACATCCTTATCCCTAATAATCTATTCAGGACTATGGTTCAGTCTTATATACTTAGGAATAACGTGATCATTCTCTTCAAGCTCAGCTTCTTCATTATCATCTTCTTCTAAAGTTATTTGTTCCGGTTGAACAAGTGCATCATAATTTGCTTTACTGGTTTCTAATTTAACAGTTTCAGGTTCCAAAAGAAAAATGCAAGGATCTTCATCCTTTTTCTCTAAACTGGTTCCTTCTGAGAATTCAAGACATTCCTCTACTCGAACATCAACACTCTCAACAATTCTCTATGTCTGTTTGTTGAAGCATTTATAGGCCTTACTCTTTGTGGAATAGCCAATAAATATACCTTCATCACTCCTAGCTTCAAACTTGGTAATGTAATCACCTCTTTTAATAAAACATTTACTACCAAATATCTTAAAATAGCTAACATTGGGTGATCTTCCATACCAATATTCATAAGGGGTCTTGTCCTTACCTCTTTTCACTAGAACTCGGTTCATTGTGTAGATAACTATACTTATAGCTTCTTTCCAAAATGTTTTCGTTGCACCTTCTTGTATCAACATTGTCCTAGTAGCTTCAACCATTGACCGGTTTTTCCTCTCTATGATACCATTTTGCTATGGTGTCCTTGGTGCAAAAAGCTGCCATTTTATACCATTCTCATCACAATTTTTAGTTATCTCCTCATAAGTAAATTCACCACCTTGATTAGTTCTCAGACATTTTATCTTTTTGCCACTCTCTTTCTTAGATAAGTCCCTGAATGCCTTGAACTTACCAAAAGCTTCACTCTTATCCTTCAATAATGTGACCCACATCATCCTTGAACAATCATCAGTAAAGATCATGAAATATCTATCACCTTGAATGCTTCTTGTTCTTATTGGTCCACATAAATCTGTATGAACCAAATCTAACAAGTGCTCTGCTGAGAAGGACTTTCTCTTGAAAGTTGAAGAAGTCACCTTTCCTAATTGACATTCTTTGCAAAGAGCATTAACTGGTTTTTCTAGCTCAGGAAGACCTCTTACTGTCTTGGACTTGCTCACTTTGACAATGTTATCAAAGTTTATATGACAAAATATCCTATGCCAAAGCCAACTATCATTTATCTTTTCAATCAAACAATTGCTAACTTTAGGAGTAAGATGAAACAGATTACCTCTAGTTTGTTTCCCAGTTGCAATCAATTCACCTTTATTGTCAAATATTTTGCACATACCATTTCTAAACTCTAGTAGGTATCTTCTATCATTAAGTTGTACCACACTTAGAAGATTGTTCTTTAGAGCTTCAACCCAATAGACATTGTCAACACTTCTCTTCCCACTAAGAGAAATAACTCCCTTAGCTTTAACCATAGAAGGTGAGTCATTTCCAAATCTAACAACACCACCATCACATTCCTTTAAGGAAATAAATTTGCTCCGATCACTGGTCATATTATGTGAACAACCACTATCAATGATCCAATCATCAAAGTTATCCATCCTCGACACTAGTGCCTCCCGATCTGATATCTCTTCCTTAATAGCTACAAACACAATATCTTCACTAGCATCATCATCATATTCTTCATCGGTGATACCACTGTCAACCATTATAAGACAATCTATCTTGCCTTTACCCTTACACTTCTTGAATTTGTCTCTCTTATGTTCATTTTCACCATTAGGATAATTAGCTGCTATATGACCAGTCTTGTTGCATGCAAAACATTTTAAAGGTATTTTACCTCTATATTTCCTAGTGCCTCTAGGCAGTTGTTTTGCCAACAATGCTTCAAGTTCCACTAAGATTTCTTCATCATAAGCATCTCTGCTAGATCTAGAGTCAAAACCATGACTAGTATCTCTACTTTTTCTCATAGATGGGTTAGAAATAGAAGCTCTAAATGTAGACTCTAATTTTTGTACACTACCATTATTGTCATTTAATTCAAAAGCAGTAAGTTTGCCAATTTTAGAGTCAAGAGTTACCTTAGTTTTGTCAATGGACTTCATCTTTTGAATAGATGCAACTCAGATAGCATAGACTAGTAGCAAGGTTCTCAGTACCGTAGTGATCACTGTGGCATCTTCCACTTTCCCTCCTGCACTCTTTATTTCACCAACTATCTCTTTTATCCTTTGACCATACTGCTGGATATTCTCACCTTTAGACATTCTCATGTCATCAAACTTTCCTCTTAGGCTCTCCTCTTTAGCAATCTTAACATGTTCATCACCGCTATAAATCTCGTCAAGTTTTTTCCATACTTCATATGCAGTTTCAAGACCATGAACACCTACATATTCAACATCAGACAGGGAATTGATAATAGCCTGCAATGCTTGATGATTTTCTTGTTGTTCTTTCTTTTGATCATCAGTTAGAGTTCAAGTAGGTGTAACATACTGAGTTTCTACATGATCCCAATACTGACTTCCCAGACTCTTGATGCAAATCTTCATTCTGTCGCTCCATATCCTATATTTTTCTTTGTTGAACTTTGGACCTTCCTTCTTCATCATGATCTACAAGATCTTTTCCTCAAGCTATTAGGCTTTATATGTAAGAGGACCTGATACGCTCTGATACCAATTGATGGTATGATGAAAGAATAAGTATCCAATAGATTGAGAGCGGGGGGGGGGGGGGGGGGGGGGGTGAATCAGTATACTGAAAAACTGATACAAACTTCCCAAACTCAAACTCAATCACATAAAGTAAACTTATCAATAGAATATCACTGTCAAGATCAATACTTATAAGAATACTCAACATCAACCAGTTAACTGTTATAACAACTTAATAGTAAACAACTTTAATCTTGTAAACATCCAAATGCTTAATCATATATCAACACACTCCATCTCTCAATGCTTCTAGTTATCATGCCTTATCAGAATACCTAACTAGTTAATCAAATCAACAAATAATATCAAAACCACAAAAAAATTCACCACATGACACAAATGTTTATACGTGAAAAATCCAAATAAGTAAAAAGCCATGGTGAGATGAGACTCATAAGAGAGGTATCTAATCTCTTATGAAATTTTCTCTATTAGGAGCCAAGCCTGTTAAAGCTTTTACAATAAGTCCTGTTAAGAACTGATCCTGTTAGGAATCACTTGGTTAAGGGATTTACAAATGCCTTGATAAAAAGAAAATACCTTATTAGGAGTAACCTCAGTAGAGGATCTGAGAATCCAAGCTAATGGACCACCTTGTTAGACGATTTAAGAGGTAACCAAGCTTGTTAGAGCTTACTCGATTAAGGGATTTCAATTCTATTGTAATTATTAGAAGACAACATGTTTTTCTTGATCTGTCTGAATAGCAGTACATTTGCTTGATCAAATCCTTTTAATCTTCAATCTGCCTTTACACAAACTGCAAATCCATTCTCTGGTTAGGCAACCACACACTCGACTGATTTTTGCCAACACCTTTTACAAAACAACTTTATTGACCTTAAATACAAATCAATTAGGTTGGTAACATAACAAAAACCTAATTCTCTAATAGAGATTACAAACAAATCAATTCAAGTGTGATCGTTGGATTTACATAGCAATCTACACACATTCTTCAAGGAAATTCCAACCGCTCCATGATCACCACTTCATCGGCCTTGTAACTCATCACACATTTTGCATTAGATGAAATCCACTTTTCTCATTCCCTATACAATCAAACAAATGTGCCAAAACAATATGAACTTATCTTCATACAATGACGAGACGTGTCACCGTCATTACCGCTCATTATTCGATAATAAACCAACATAACCATTTCAGCAAACTTAATCGGTTAGGGTTTAACAAAAACAACTAGTAGGGTTTACCGATTACATTGCATAGAAAAGGTATTACCTTATACACCGGTTCAACTTACATGCTTATATACTGGTTTACAACATCTTCCTCAAAGCTCTTCCTACGGGTTACAAGACAATATCAATAATAACAACAATATCAGCAATATCATAAATACCATTACCGATTCAATTGAAATCAAAAACAACATAACATATCATTAATGCAATCTCCATGCAAATGCCAACATTTTACACATCATAAATTGATGAAATTGGTACCCAAATAACAAATATTAACTACTACCAGACATATTCAATCTAATGACATTTTAAGTTGGACCTAGTTGGGGCAAACCACCTTATTATTGAACCAATTTGTCAATCCAAAGTATATCTTAAAATATAAATTTCATCAATATTATAGTATGATCAATGTCTCAAAATTGAACTATGAAATGATTAATAATGTAAAATATCAAATTGTAGACATGCATTAGAGTACAAGAATACTTTATCAGTAAGATTTTTATCTTTGTTTTTTTCTAATTTGTTTATGCACTTTTATACCTAGGTATGATTTTTTTTATAAGATATATTTATATACATACAATTTTTAATTTTATTGTATTTGTTGAACACAATGTACCACTGAGAGAGGGATGAATCAGTGGTTCCTAAATTATTTTCTTTTAAACAACCTTGGAATATAGGTTATCACCCTAAGCACTAAACAATCAAACTAGTAAGATAAATGTGGATATCAAAAGAGGAAAACACACAAATGCATAACCCACAACACTAGATGTATGAGGAAAACCCAATATGGGAAAAACCTCGACGAGAAATTTTGTTGGAGTCTACTGCTCCAATCCAGCCTCATAATGAAACAACAGATTACAATGATTTAGGGCACCAACCCAAGGAGCACCAACCCCTATAGATTTAGGGAACCAACCCAAGGAGCACAAACCCCTACACCAAGATCCAACCCGGTGTTGTATAATGAAATACAATTTTGATACAGTTATAGCACCTGGTTGCAAATGAGTTCTACAACACCTGATCAATGGATTTTTTCCACTTAACAACCTCCTCTTGTTCATTGGTTCTCACAATTCTGGTTATCAAATTACTCTCTCTGATCACTCACCGGTTACTCCTAGCCCCTCTTCTTTTTCACTCAACCTCAAAACACACTATGTCACTCTTGGATGCCTTCTTAAACAATAACTCCTCACAAGTTAGATTGACTGTTAGACTTGCAATAGTTAACCAATTACTCTATTTCTATAGGGTTGACCCTCTCATCGGTTCACCTCCTAACTCAAACTAAAACTTTCTCAGAGTAAACTCTATGGAAGATAATCTTTCTTCTTGCTTAGGCTCTCTTCTTTCTCACTCCTCACATCAAGCATCAACTAATTCCACTCTCAAGTTCACATATTTATCTTGTAGGGTTCCCACCAAAAAAGCATTCAAATGGTCTCGTGTTAGGTTTTGCCTTCACCAACTCAATCCGTATTAGATTTGATATGATCTTCTTATCTAGAGTGATGATCTACATATCATTGATCAGCATCGCCAACACCTCGCATTCCAATGTGCATTTTCTATATCTGGAAGTCTGCACCATGCTTTTCTACATTTCTCTGTCACATGCCATTAATGGCTTAGCTATTTCCTTTAGAAAATAGGTACGAAGATCCGATCTTCTTGTATGATTAGTTCAATTGCTTGCCACCTTGCCTTCCTCGAGCCACAATTTGTTGCCATCCTCCCATGACTTGTGGGTTCTTCATAAAAACTGACCTTCTTGCTAACTGTTACGTCAATGAATACTTCACTAACCTATGCATGATCACCACCTCGCTTCTAGCTGTCATCTTTGTTGACATCCACCTTTGCTTGGTTTTCTATGTTGGTTTGACATTCTTCATTGACCAAGATTGACTATCGGTTCAACTCACCTTACCGTTATAACCTAACTCCATCGTTGGACCTTGATACCTACATACCTCTTCTCTATCAATGGATCAATTTGGCCTTCCATCAAACATGTTGGTCCAACATCTTAGTCCATTTAGTGATAGTATTCAACTTCTCTAAGTATACCAGTTCATATCCTTCAACTCTTCTTTTGCTTGCTTGCTTGCCTTACCAGTGAGCCTGCTTTACTGGTAGATGATTTATTCAATGTGTATTGGTAACCTTTGTTCTATCTTCTTATAGACATATGGATTAACATCATCATGTCTTACTTCTCCCATACCGGTGACCTTCATACTCACCGATGACAATGCCAAACCAATTGACATCAATGACAAGTTAATGCCAATAATGCCAACAATCTTCCCCTTTGGCATTGATGTCAACTTACTACATGACTTCACACCGGTAGATTTATCCCCCTTTGACACAAGGAAAAAGGGTCAGGGTACTTTATACTCCCCCTTTGATTCATAATGATCTCCTCCTTAGTCAAATCTTCTCTTAGTGACTACAACTGGTACTGAGACATACAACCTTTAACTTTCCCTATGATCAACATGTGGTTCAAGAGATATAGATGCTTCTATGAACTCCCTCTGAACAATATAACTCCCTACAAACTTAAGTGTATGAGGCAAGTCACACAACTCCCAACTTGTGTCTTAAGTACTCAAAAGTGCTTATCAACAAAAAGTGCTTATCAACAATGGTTTGCTGAAGATGTCTACCACTTGTTCTCCTGTACGAACATATTCCATCTTTACTTCCCATCCTTCAACCTTCTCTCTAACCAAATGACACTTGATGACTATATGCTTTGTCCTTGAATCCAACACCGGATGGGAATAGGATCAGAGATGTCCTCCTACATGTCCTTAAGGGTTTGCTTCATCCAAAGCACCTGAGAGAAACAACAATGTATTCTACTTCAATAGTTGATAGGGGGATTGAATCCTACTTCTTGCTATGCCATAAGACCAACCAGTCACCTAGGAAGAATACACCACCACTTGTGCTCTTCTGGTCATCAATGCAACCCGCCCAATCAGTATCAGTATATGCTTCCAAGATGAATTCCCCTTATTTAGGGTACCACAAACCATAATTGAGTGTTCCTTGTAGGTACCTAAAAAAATTTCTTACAAGATTCATATATGACTTCTTAGGTGCATGTTGAAATCTAGCCACCATGCACACTACCTGCACTATATCAGGTCTAGAAATAGTAAGATACAATAAGTTCCCTATCATGGATGTATACAATGTCTGATCCACCACCGATGATTCATCATTCTTACTTAATTTTCTTCTGGTCACCATGGGGGTACTCATCTGTTTGCAGTCCTCCATTTGAAATTTCTTTAACATATCCTTTGCATACTTGGTTTGTGAGATAAAGATTCCCTTAACATGTTGTGATATCTGCAAACCATGGAAGTACGTCAATTATTTGAGCATTGACATCTCAAATTTTGATTGCATCTGATCAACAAATTCTTTGCAAAGGGTGTCCTTGTTTCCTCAAAAAAAATGTCATCTACATACACAACCACAATGATCATGTGGTTTCCATCTTTCTTGATGTATAAATTACTATTAGCATTCCCCTTTTTTGAATCCTTGCTCCTTCAGGTACTGATCTAGTCTTGAATACCATGCTCTAGGAGATTTTTTTAAACCACATAGGGCTTTCTTCAACTGGCACACAAAGGTTTCTTCATCATGTAACAAAATCCCTTCTGGTTCCTTCATATACACTTCTTCTTCCAAATTTCCATTGAGGAAGGCAAATTTTACATCTATTTGACATACTTTATAACCCTTGTAGGCAAAAAGGCTGGGAACATTCTCATTGCTTCTAATCTATCTACCAGTGTAAATGTTTCTTCAAAATCAATGCCCTCTACTTCAGAGTAACCATTGCACACAAGTCTATCTTTGTGCCTAATAATTTTACCTTCTTCATTCATCTTATTTTGGTAGACCCATTTGGTGCCAGTGATGTTCTTGTCTTCCAGTCTAGGGACTAATTCCCAAGTCTTGTTCTTCTCAATTTGCTGCAACTCTTCTTCTATGGCATCCATCAATTTCTAACTTTTGTTGGCCTCATTCAATGTTTTAGGTTCTACTTCAATCGTAAGGTATAAATTGACTTGTTCATCATTCCGGGAAAGTCTTCTCCTAGACTGTACACCATCACTCTTATTACATAAAATCTAGTCTTACAGGTGGTTCATCAGCACATACCGGTTAGGAGCCTTTTTGGATGCTTCTTCTGGTTCATTGTCTGACTAAGCTTCCTCACCTTCATCACAAGAATCATCATACTGATTTACCTATGATTGTCTTCCTTTGTGCATATCCTCATCAACTCTTACATGCACACTCCCAATGACTCTTCTTAGTCTTTTGTTGTAGCATTTATAGGCCTTGTTGTTAGGTGAGTAACCAAGGAAGATTCCTTCATCACTCCTGGAATCAAAACTACCTAAACCATCCATATCTCTCTTGATAAAACACTTGCTTCCAAATACCTTGAAGTACTTTACTTATGGTTTCTGATCATAGCACAAGTCATAAGGTATCATTTTGTTGTTTGTTCTTAGTTGAACTTGGTTCAAGGTATATGTAGTAGTATGAACCACTTCCTTCCAATATATATCCGGCAAGCTGGCCTCATTTAACATGGTTCTAACAATCTCCTTGACTATCATGTTCTTCCTTTCTATCACACCATTTTTTTGTGGTGATCTAGGGGCTGAGTATTGCCTTCTGATTCCATGTCTTTCATAGTTGTCTTCAAACTTATTTGTTGTGAACTCTCCATCCTGTTCTGATCTTAAACATTTTAGCTTGCACCCACTTTTCTTCTCTACCATCTTCTGAAAGATCTTGAATCTTTCAAATGCTTGTGATTTATCTTGTAGGAAAGTGACCCATGTCATCCTTGAATAGTCATCAATGAAGAGTATAAAATATCTTTCACCGGAAAGAGCTCTTGTCCTAGTTGTACCACACAGATCTGTATGTTCTATTTTAAGTGGTCTTAAGGTGTTGTGTTCTTTTGTCCTGAAGCTCACCTTAGTCTACCTACCTTCAAACATTCATCACAAAATATTCTCATCGGTTTGATAATCTATGCGATATTTCTTACATACCCATTTGTTCTTACTGCAACTAGATTATCAAAATTTATGTATCCTAATCTTTTGTGCCACAACCAGCTTTCATCCAGTTGTCCCAACATGCATTGGGATTCAACACATTCTTCCAGATTCTATACATTACCATCTGTGCTCTTGCCTTTGGCTACAGTTTGACCAGTACTCTCCTTCTTTATCTAGCAGCTAGTAGAATCAAAGGTGAATTTATAACCTTTGTCACACATCTCACTCATACTCAACAAGTTGTGCTTCAGACCTTCCACATAATACACATCATTTTCTTTGAGTTATCCATCAATGTTTAGAGTACCTTTTCCCTTTATTTTGATGGACGAGTTGTCTCTGAATCTCACTGAACCACCATTCCAATCTTCAAGCTTGATAAAAAAAAAATTATCATTGGTCATGTGGTTGGAACAACCACTATCTACAACCCATATATTTTTCTTTTCAACATGTAGGGAAGTTTGCACTATCAGATTTGATTGTACCTTGTCCTTTTCTTTCTCAAGCCACACCGGTTTAGTTTCCTTCTTCTTGCCAGTTGAAATTTTGTGCTCTGGTTTAACTACCGGTTCTTGATCAGGATCTGTCCTCTTTTTCTTGATTTTCCCATTCTTACAAAACTTTGCTATATGTCCAAACTCTTGACAGTTATAACATTTTATATTTTCATTGAAGGATGGATCTATGAAACTATTGTGGGACATCGGTTTAATAGTCTTCCTACATTCAAAACTCCTATGACCAAATCCATTGCACTGATAACACACAATATTTATATCCTAGAGTGCATTAAATGGATTTATACTTTCATAATGTAGTGGGCTTATTCATTAATATATAGTCAGCTAACCCATATGCAAATTTGTTACACCGGTAACAATAAGCATGAAAGTTTGGAACATACTGGTTAGGTTTCCTTGGTCCTATAAACATCTGCCTCATCGGGGGTCTTCCTTTCATGCTACTAACTCTGGTAAATCCTTCATGATCAACTCTTGCATTTCTCCTAGGATCTGCATGTTGGTACATTGACAGTGGCCTCTGATTCATTGATTGTTTATACCGGTGTGTGTGGTGATTTCTAGTAGCTTCTATATAAGTCTTCTTATAGGTATCCTTTCTTACCGTGAATGTCTTCTTCTCTTCATCTTCACTTGAAGAAGTGAACTATATCTCCTTACTAGATGAGTCTTTGCTATTTGAACTTTGTCCTTCTTCAAATCCTCAAACACTGATATCTTTAGATGGCTTTTGTTTGTTCAACATCTTGTCTAAGACTTCGGTGTTGCCTTCATATTTTCTTCTCACTTTCATTTCTTCCTTACTCTTTTAAAGCTCCTTTTTGAGCTTCACTTTTTTTGCTTCTAGCTCTTGATGCTCCTTTTCCTTCTTCATCAGATCAGAGGATGTAACTTCACATATCCTCTTGGATTCTTCCAACTAGAGTTTCAAGCTAGATATAACTTTATTGGACTTATCCAAGGATTGCTTCAAGAGACATTATTCTTCTACTACAACAAGCTTGAACTTCTTGAGTTCTCTTCTTGTTTTAATCAACTCCTCAAGAGCATTTATGAGCTCACCTTCTAGATCTACTTCGGCCTCAATGTATTCTTCTTCTTCATCTTCTCCAACTAGTTCATCAAGTGTCATAAAGAGACTAACTTCTCTTTCATTCTCATGGTAGTCATCTTCTAATGCACTTTCTTCATCTGTGGCATCATCCTCAATAGTAAATAGGTTTTTCTACTTCTGGTAGCCTCTTCTTCCTTGCTAGTAGACATTTCTTTCTTTGTCTTTACTAGTAGATCTACTAAATCTTCTTTTCTCATCTCAACTGATTTCATTATAAGGTCATTTTGTAGCAAAGTATCCAACTTTACCACAATTCAAACATTTGAGTGGAAACTTTCCTTTATACTTGTTGGATCCTTTCTTGAGCTTTCTGATAATATTTTCTACCTCTACATCTGAGTCTTCACTAGATCCTTTATGAGCAACCTCTTCCTTTCCCTTTTTGGTGGAGTTGATGATGTTTCACCAATTGTTGTTGGAGAACCAAATAGCTCATCCATTGTGAAGGTCTTCAGATCCTTGGCTTCCTCTATGGGAGAAACCTTAGTATCATACTTAGATGTGAGAGATCTAAGTACCTTCTTTACAATAATCTCATCAACAATTTCTTCTCCAAGTCCTTTGATGGTGTTCACAGTTTCATCTATTCTATAAAGGTATCCTATAATATTTTCTTCATCCTTCATCTTGATGGCTTCAAGTTGACCCCTTAGGGATTGCTTCTTGGCCTCTTTGACTTTGGCATCTCCTTCAAATAACCTTTGCATTTTATCCCAAGTCTCCTTGGCGAATGCATAGTGCATGACCTTAACAAACTCATTATCTAGTAGCCCGCTTAAGATAGCATTTTTAGCCTTTTCATTATTCTCATACTCCTTCTTAGCATCTAGGTCAGTGGGAGGAACACTAGGGACAATATACCCATTCTTGATAGATATCAACACACTAAAACCAGGGGAGGAAATATAGGACTCTATTATTATGTTGTAGAAGGCATAGTTAGATCCATCAGACATGGGGAATTTTGAGGAGGCAGACTCATTTCTTTCCATTGTGTTCTTTGACTAGAATCTACCCAAGCTAGAGAAAGCTTTAATCAACCTGGGATCTAGGCTCTAATACCAATTGTTGAACACAATGTACAACTGAGAGGGGTGTGAATCAGTGGTTCCTAAATTATTTTCTTTTAAACAACCTTGGAATGTCGGTTATCACCCTAAGCACTAAAGAATAAAACTAGTAAGATAAATGTAGATATCAAAAGAGGCAAAAAGACAAATGCATAACCCACAACTCTAGATGTACGAGGAAAAACCAATATGGGAAAAACTTCCATGAGAGATGTTGTTCAAGTCTAATGCACCAATCCAGCCTCACAATGAAACAACTGATTACAATGATTTAGGGAACCAACCCATATTGATTTAGGGGACCAACCTAAGGATCACCAACCCCTACACCAAGGTCCAACTCAGTGTTCTATAATGAAAGATAATTTTGATATAGTTATAGCACCTGGTTGCAAATGAGTTCTACAACACCTCATCAATGGATTGTTGCCACTTAACAATATCCTCTTCTTCACTAGTTCTCACATTGCCAGCTATCAGATTACTCTCTCTGATCACTCACCGGTTACTCCTAGCCTCTCTTCTTTTTCCCTCAGCCTCACACCACACTGTGTCACTCTAGGATTCCTTTGTAACCAATCACTCCTCACCAGTTAGCTTGACTGTTAGACCTGCAATAGTTTACTGGTTAGACCCTCTCACCGGTTCACTTGCTAACTCACACTACAACTTTCTCAGAGTAAAATCTAAGGAAGATAATCTTTCTTTTTGCTCGGGCTCTCTTCTCTCTCACTCCTCACATTAAGCATCAAGTAATTCCAGTCTCAGACTCACATATTTATCTTCTAGGGTTCCCACCAAAACAACATTCAAATGATGTCGTGTTAGTTTTTGCCTTCACCAACTCGATTCATATTAGATTTGATACGATCTACTTTTCTAGAGCGATGATTTGCATGTCATCGATCAACATCACCAACACCTCGCATTCCAATGTGCATTTTCTATATCTAGAAGTCTGCACCGTTCCTTTTTGCATTTCTCTTTCACATGTCATTAATGGCTCGGTTGTTTCCTTCTACAAATGGGTACGAAGATCAGATCTTCTTGCAAGATTAGTTCAATCACTTGCCACCTTGTCTTTCTCAAGCTGCAATCTTCTACCATCCTTCCATGACTTGCAGGTTTTTCATAAAAGCAGACCTGCTTGTTGACTGTTACGTCGATGAACGCTTCACCGACTTGCGCATGATCACCACCTGGCTTCCTACTGTCATCTTTGTCAACATCCACCTCTTCTTGGTTTTCTATATCTGTTGACATTCTTCATTGACCAAGATTGACTACCGATTCAACTCACCTTATCGGTATAACCTAACTCCACCAGTGGGTCTTTATACTTGCATACCTCTTCCTTGTTAGTGGATCAACGTGGCCTTCCATAAAACATGTTGGTCCACCATCTCAATCCATTTACTGACAGTATTAAACTTCTCTAAGTATAATGGTTCACATCCTTTAGTTCTTCTTTTTCTTTCTTGCTTGCTTTCTTGCCTTACCGGTGAGCCTTCTTTATTGGTAGATGATGTATTTCATGTGTACCAATAACCTTCCTTCTATCTACTTATACACATATGGATTGACATCATCATGTCTTACTTCTCCCATACCGATCACCACTTCTTACTCACCTGTGACCATGCCAAACCAGTTGACATCAATGACAAACTAATGCCAATAATGCCAACAATTCATGTGTTTATTTGTATATTACTAGTTCTCAACTCCCACTATAACTTATGTACACAATAAAATTCAATGAGATTACCCTTCATATCCATGTAAATGATTATCTAGAGTTATTGAGGTATATTTGAGAGATGTAAGGTTGTATTGACAAGTAGACTACATATTTTTCCTTGAATATATATATTTAGAGAAACACACCCATAGAAATTATTTTCCCTTCCTCAAAACCTTTGTTATTTCTATTTATGCTTAATTTTTAATAAATTATCAAGTAAAGTGAGGGGATCTATGACCCCAATAGATAGGTCTCAAAAAGGTAGGATACTATTGTGATGGTGTTATAGACTCTTAACATATATAATAAATTATAAAATATAATGTCAATCAAATAAAACAAAAATTTCATGACACCAACACTATTATATTCCTCAAGGAGCTAGGGAAAGAATCACTTAATAATACTAAATATAAATTTACCACCCTTTGGAAATCAATGGATGTAATGTTTTGGAGACTCATTCAAGAAAGAATGGTTTCAATTCTTATGACAACCTTTCAATGATTTTAAACTAAAATTGGCTTGGTACAAAGATAACAACTATTGTGATTATCATATAATCAAAGGGCATGTGACAAATAAATACATGAATAATGGACAAGTTAAATCTTGGTCTTCTTCAAGTAGCTTGTTTGACCATCCTCCATTCAATTGGAGAAGGTAATCTATCCTTAGTAAATCTTGTAGTTTGTAGTGTTCTTATTGCACCCAATACTTTCTCTATTTACACTTATTATTTTAAAAAGCATAGGTGGTCAAATGGATTTGTTTTACAAAAAGGTTAGTTCTAAATTGATTTACAAATCTCTATGCAATAATTGTTCCTTAGTTGATAATCAATATTAGATTTAGAATTTTTCTTTCTTTAGAAAGCAATGGAATATCATATTTAATAAAATTTAGAACATCACCGAACCCAAGAAACCCTTCTTCAAGTGGTTATTGATTTTGTATAGATTACCTTACAAAATACTTAATGAGGATATTGATTTATGTAGAAAATTGGAAATAATAAAGAAAATTTTCTTTGAGTGCTTCATTGCTAAAGAAATTTATAACCTTTTTTACTTTCATCTAAAATAATGGAAAGATAATATTATTTGGACTTAAATTAATTATAGAAATGTAAATAAGCTAAATAAAGAGGATAATACCTCTGAAGTGCTATATGGGAAAACTTATACATTTAATAAAGAGGATAATAAGTCATTCATGGAAGGTTTGTTGGAGAAAAGATATAATGAAGACATACCTAATGTGGAACCAAGTAAGAAAGTAGAGAAAAAGAATAGGAATTTTTTAAGAATCAATATTCTCTCATGTTTTGTACAATGTCTTCATATAGTAACTATGATCATAGTTCTTTTTATTTTTGACCTTCATGGTGCAGGAATCTACATAGTTCAGTAGATGTCTATTGTACACCAAAGTATATATTGTATCCATTTATCAATATAAACATGGTATTAGCTATAAGAAAATAGTTGCATCAAGCCTCTTGGCTAAGTGTGCTCTAGCATGGGAGCTCATATGCTCTAACCTTATATCTATCTTTTTGAGAAGTGAATGAGTAATCTATAATTTGTCCTAAAACTTTGTAGGAGATTAGTAATTATTATTTTTAAAATATATCTAATATAAAAAACTTACATGAAGTTTAATAATTTTCTTCAATATATTATTAATTAGAAATCAAAATTGAAGGAGCCAAATTGTCATTGCCTAATGATTACTTGGAAATATACCAAAATTTTCATGTCATTGCATGATTAGAATGCATCCCCCTCATCTAAAAATCCTACTAAGGAACAAAATAAGGACACCAATAATGTTTAAATTATAATAAAAATAATTATAATTATGACAACATTCTGGATGTATCAACCTTGGCTATTAGCTTGTTACTACTATTAAGATCAAAATAAAAAATCCTAATTATGATATCCTCACTTATTCTAGGAGGGTCACTTTCTTGGCACCATTCACCTACTTTGCACAAAGTCCAAATAATACTCTTAGAGAATCTTGGACAAGCATGAGCTCATATATCAACCTTACAACTCCCTTAGATATTTCTCATTCATAGAGACATCCTAAACTAAAAGATAGTTCACTAAACTAAGTACCTAAGTATCTATTTGTAGTAGCATAACTAGTAAACTACAAATTAGTGCATGCACAAAATTTTATTTATCAACATAAGTACTTGTAGTTATGTATAAATCCCATTATCCATATCCATACAAATAACCTCATCATGGTTATCAATTCCATCATAGTCCTTAAACTATATAAGGTATGGGAGGATAATATGTAAGTACTTAGATTTACATCCTTTTGACTAAACCATTGTACATATTTTTTTCTAATATCACCATTTATATGAGTATATTTATTATACTAAATAGATAAGAATATACATTTATCATGTAATTTCTAGAGTTCTTATTGGAGAGATATTTGCATACTCTATCTTCTTTGGTAAATGTTATATCTGGAATATATTTCTATCACACCTCTACACCATCTATTCTAGTCAAAAAATGATTACCCACTTTTTTTGTCTCCATTAAAATATCTTTCATCCATAGAAGCCAAGTCTTTCCCTTTATCATTTAGGATGCTCATAAAGGTTTTTCATATTCTTCTCACCTTTTCAAGGGGTATAATCCATTTGCATATTTAATCAAACCTAATATGTTTCAAGTCCGTTGGTATGGAATTTAATCAGAATTAATAAATAAATTCACAAATTAAATCTAAGTAAAAATAATCTCTTAGGTTTGTGACATGTAATAAGTTTGAAAAAACTAGGTAGAAGCACTGTGAAAGAATTAAATTGTGACTCCTCTCAATTCATTTTAATATTTGATAATGCTTGGAAAGGAGATACATGATCAACACTACATTCATATAGTTCATCAAAAGATGCAACCATGTTATTTTAGTGGAGAAGCAATTATTGTGGGAAAACTTAGTAGTGACTTCCTATACTTACCATATAAATATTTAGTAAAATACCACATCCACATATTTTCATCAACAAACTATAATTGGATCATAAAATCTAATTTTTTTAAAGATGGTCATCCTCTCATGAACCCATATTCACATTAAACTTGGGCATATGATTATAGATTTCTTTTTCACAAGCTTCAAAACATGTGTTGACCGTGATAGATAAAATTTATTTTATGTAATATTATAAATAATATAATAAGTCTTATTCTCATGATTCATAATATTTATGTCATGATGTAGGAATAAATGCACAAATGTAACAATACTAGGATGTATAGCATTTTTTTAAAACCTTAACTCTTTGTAATTTTCCTTTGATATTTCATTCTCATGGCAACCTATCTCGCATTCAACCATACTACAATTAAATGCAAATCTTCATTACTTTTACATGTTCTATCCCTAACCTTTTTATTTTGTATAATATTATTCATTTTCAATTGAGCCTCCTTCCTTGTTATATATATTCTTTAATGTCCTTTACGATTTAAATACCTACATAGTAGATTTACTCTAACTTTAAAATTATTCTTATCATGCCCATAATCCCCATTTCCCATTCCAAGTTATTGATATAAAGGATATGTTCCAAGATTAGCAAAACCTACATATGCAACATATTTTTATGATTATATACTTATTTTTATTCTTAAATTATATTTTTTTTCTTAATATGAAACCCATTTATTCATGGAATGCATTCAAATATAAAACCGTGAATATTTAAAAATTCAACCTATCATTTTCTAGAATGTTCCTCATAGTCTTCAAAAATCCACTAGGATAAAAATAGTGACAATTTTCTTTTCATATTTTGAGTATGAACAAGTTACTGATTGAAGAATTCACACCAATTGTTTCATTTAAATTGATCAGTAAATATTTCTTTAATTTTTTTTTGTGAAGTAGTAGAAAATAATACAAATCCCAAAACCAATCCTATTCACCTTTTTTCAAGGACTACACAAAGGGATTCACTACTATATCCACTTAATTAATCTTATAATATCACATTATTTTTATTCAATATATGAGGATTATTCTTCACTAATTTGAAACTAACTCCATTGAATTTGGTAAAATGGCCTCTAACTTCATTAGGAATGGGTTTTTAATAATTAGTGATGTCAATAAAATCAAGTGGTATGTGCCTTCCAATACAAAAAGGATTTCTCCATGATTATGATCTATGTTATTACATTTTGGAAGGATAAATACTTAAACATGTATGGAAAGTGTAATGGTAATATTCATTTTTTAGATATACTTTTAGCAAGAATTTACTTCCCTAGTCTACATTCTCTCATAATTTTTACCCTCTTATACAAGACTGTAGGATCATAAAAAATAACTCCTTATTCTCCCATTTTTGTATTTTGTCTCTATTATCTAACTTTAACACATAGGGCATTTACATATATTCTCTTCTAATGCATAATATTTACAAGCCTACGAGACCTTATATAATTTCACCAAATATGTATCTACAAGTATGAAGAACCCTCTTTCTTTTCCTCCATTGTGCATCTTTTACCAACACATATAGATCATGACCATATTATTACAATATATAGGTGTAGAATGCTTACTATAATGTTCTTCTCTCTATATAAATCCATACATAATGAGAAATATAATTTATTTTCAAATTTAATTCACCCATGACCCTCAATGATGCTTACATTTATTGAATTTAAACTATGGAGGGAAATAGAATACTTGAAAAATATTGTCTACTTCACTTAAATTCAATCCTTTTAATTGACTAGCTCAAAGATATATGCCATAAGTAAATGCATTATCATAAAAAAAAATATTCAACAATCTGATAGTAGAGTTGCCGAATCTCAAAGAGGACTAAAAATTAAATATACTACTCTTCGAATCTAAAACAAACTTTCAAGATTTAATCTCTACCAAAGTCTTCATGCATGAATGAAATTGTCAATTGTACCCAAAGATTTTTCACATCCACATAAATACGTTGATAATACTTTGGTGTATGGCCAAATTGAATTATAGAAATTGCGCAATTATAGAATTTAAAAATCAAATTCATCTTTCTTTTATTGGAGAGAAATTTTAGTGCACTAAATTTGTCGCTAGCTTCTTATTATAGATACCTAAAAAGAAGGTTCTTTGTGAAACTAAATCTCAACCTTTTTAAAAAATAAGACAAAAATCAAAGACATACTATGAAAAAGCTACATGAACAATATTCATATCATTTTAATATTTCACTTTTATATTACTTATTTGTTTAACTTAAATAGAGTGGAAAGGACCTAGTAGCTGAGGGAGTTCCAAAGTCTGTGATAGCATTTGTTCATTTAATAGTCACATTTCTTGATTTAATGCTCAAAATTGTTGACACCATTGTACCAATAGTTGTGACTTCAAAGTTGTTATTGCTATGATGACTACCCATAATTGAATGAAATGTATCCCTTAGATCTAAAAAGCATTGAATCATGTGATGCCACATCAGTTGCACAAGTATCAATCTCTGTTTTGTACAAGTATTGGTCTCACTTTTTTTTGGCTGTTTGAACACCTTGGCAAAAAACATGCTGATGTGGTATCATATTCGATGATATGGCCTTCAAACTTTAGTTATAAGAGGGCAACTTGCCAAATAAGTTGTTATAAAAGATTGGGATTGATTTGAATTTTTCACATAAGATTTTGAGAAATGTAAAATTAAGATGCTCAACTACTAAATCCTCCCTCTATATCCTCATAATAATTTATAGACATAAAATGAACTGTGTATTCTCTTCTCTTCAATGAGTGGAGTCCTGATTCTCTATTTGAATTCCAACTCATTACATTACTCGACCTGTTACAGCATCATTCGCTCTAAAACACAAAAACTTAATCGCACAAGGTGATCTTATCCGCACCTGGATGTTTTAGAAGAAAACGTATATAGAACTGTGGGACCATACGCGAAGAGAAACAAAAGCTTTAGGCAGTTCAATTTATTTTTTCATACGGCGGCATCTTTTAAAGCAGCGCATTACCTATACCTTCGTTCTTTGCGTTTTCCAAACTCATCTGATTATTTAAGAAATGTGTGGCTGAGGTGAACTTACATTTTATGTCCAAAGAATGGGGAGAGTAATCCAAATTTTCTTCGGAAGTGAGGACGTCGATTGGTTATCAGGTATATGTGAGACAGGAATGAGTAGTCTCTTGTTTTACCAAAGGAAAAGTTGATGTTACGTGCAGGTTTGTAGTGTAGTTGGCGGACGGTTTCCTATAATGTGGGTCGGGGACCATTTACCCATTGAGACGCTGTGCATGTACGAAAAGTAAAACAGGCTCTTTAATCGTTTCCAATTTCTTTCCATATAGCGGCATCTTTCAGAGCAGCGCATTAGCTGTACCTGCGTTCTTTGTTTTTTTCATTTATGGATGAGTTTTAGTGACGCTCAGAGACTATCAGATCATGGGACCAAGAGCAGCATTGGACAATTTCCAGATTCTTTTCATCATTGATTTTTTTTATTTTCTTCATGTTTACATTTAATATATGCCCACTACAATATGATATAAATTAGCAAACTTTAAGATTGATAAAACATTATTAAAAGTTCAATAAATGTTGTCTACTAATTGAAATGTGGTAAAGTTGGATAAAGGTTGCCTACTATTTGAAACATGATAAAGTTAGGTATAAAGTTTAGGAAAGGGAAGGATTTATCTATTATTTGTTTTTATTTATTATTATTTAAGTATATTTATAAAATAATGTCAAGCGTGGCATTAATTTATTTATCAAGAGGAATTTAATAAATTTGAAATTAATTATTAGAAAAATAATTTTATAGATTTTTGCTCATATTTAAAGATTGATTGGATATTTTTATATATTATTATCTTTGTAATGTTATGTCTTTTAATTTATTTATTTATTTTGATAAGTTAGAATAATTATTAAACGGAAAGGGACCAATAGTCATGTGGGCTCACTTCATTATCATGTAACCATTACAAGGAATACTGTAGAACCTCTTTGATTAGAAATGTAAAATAAGAACGTATCTATCTACAACTAAGGTTTGGAGGTGCGACTCATCATGCAACTCCTCAAAATAACACGTCTAGCATAAGTGTCCTACAAATAACCTTTTAAAGATGCTACTGGAACTTAATCTAAAAATTCATAACTATTCATATTGTATGAAAAAATACAAGGTATTTATTATACTCGCCCTTTAAATTTGTGATAGGATGATTTATTAATATGAAATACTCCAATGCATATATATTGGTACACTAATTGTTGTACACATATCAATAATATTTTTTCACTATGACAACAATATTTGTTTAAATAAACATATTACTTTATTATATGAGCATCTTATTTTATAAATTTCACACTTACAGTAGATAGTTATGATATTTTATTTCAACAAAAAAATATTTATATCACTTGTTAGTGAATGTATTAATGCTTTCTAATATATAACATTTATCAATTCTCATGTGTTCAAGTATGGGTCCATTTTTACTATCATTTGGTTATTTTTTAACATACATGTATAATATTTATTTATAAATATAGTTTAAATATTTGGTAATATTGAATAATAAAAGAACAAGTGTTATAACAACAATTGGACTCTATACAACTATTGTCCTTTCCTGCTAATGTGCTCTTAATTATAATTAATTATAAATAATAAGTAAATAAATATTTCTGATTATATTAAGGGAGGGGACATCTATCAATTAATGGGTTACATTGATGGTTTTATGCATAGATATTATGTCAATTTCAACCTATGGGAGTAATGATATAGTATGTGTTGTGATCAATATTTATGGCAAAGATAGGGTGGCATTTTATTTAATAGGTTTCTTGATTGTTGTGGATATGGCTTGGGTTATGATGTCCATATAGGGTGTGGGATATGTGGCATATCATTTTTCTCTAGGGTAAATTATATTTAAAAATAAGTTCTCTTCTCAGTTTATCATGGAACAACACTTCAAGTAAAAATAAGAACCATGTAATATTACTACCATTCCTTTTGTATAAAGTTTTAGCAATTAGTGTTGACATACTATAAATATTTTAATATCAATGGACTAAAAATTAATTTAATAATACATATAAAATTTATTAATAAATATATATACAAGAGCTTTATTTAATTTAATAAAAAATTAAAATATTTATTGTTTGTGTTTATATTTTTATATAGTTATATAGTTATAATACGATATATTATTATTTTAAAATAGAATTTTTAAATGTAATTATTGTAAATATTTTGATATATATTAATATTAAAAATTTAAACATAAAATTTATATTAAAATATTACATTAAAAATTAGAAGATATTTTGTTTATTTTTTAAATATCAATTCTATTAATTGAAAGTATATAATTAACTTTAAAAATTATTGGGAAAATTATTAAATTAGAAAATATATAATATTAATTAGTATATATAAATTATAATATAAGATGATTTCATCAAATCTAAGATTAACATAAGTAATTAAAAAAATCTTCGAAATTAAAATAAATCAATCTTTAACAAAAGATTTCTTTTCTTGCAAATTTATGCTCTCCAACCTATCTAATAATTGAGCATTTATAAGTCATGATATTTCTTTCAATTATACTTCAAAATCACTAGAATATTAATATTTAATAGATATTTTTTGTAAGGGGAAACTCAAATTCAACCTCCCTAGGGTTTTAACTATCAAATTAAATATTGTTTTTTATTATGATAAACAGGTTTTGCAGTGACACGAGACCCAAAGTCACAAAGCAATACAAAAAATAAATAGTCGCTAACCAGTCCAGAACCAATGAAAAAATAGCCACAGAAACAGGGGCCAAGCCCACACAATAGAAAACATAAAATGATAATAGAGAATTTAAACTAAAAACCACTAAACCAGAGATTGCATCAACTCTGAATTCTTTTGGATCATACTCTTGTTTATTTCCTCGAGCTCATCCATGATGAATCTGGAGGTACTCTTCTCCTAGTTCCTTCTTCTTGTCCTCATATAGGGGCCAGTAGTTGTCTATGTTTGGTGTCTATGGGTGGGATACCAATGGTGGATTGAGCTCTTTGGTTTGCAATTATTGCATTGACCTTTTTAATGCCCCAACCATTGTTATTCATGGCTTCCTTGCTAATATCAACCAGATTCTTTAGGTTGCCCTTATTCTATTCCAAGCTTATTTTCAATTAACCAATCCTTGATTCATGATCAATTTTCATGATCTTAACATCTTGTATAAGTTTTTGTGTCATTCAGAGAACTTTGTCGCTTTTGCTTGGCATGGGCGTCTTAGTAAAAGTGTCAATGATGCCCTTAATTCCTTCCTTCAACATATTGATCTCCTTAATGACCCAAAGAAAGCAATTTTCATGGATTATAATAGAGTTATTAAGGAGAATATTAAAATCAGAGTCTTTTTTAGTATCCCCCTATTCCTCTTGTTCAATGTTAATAGGGATGTCCAGCTTTATTTCCTTTTCCTTTCCCTTGGCTTCCCCAGTTTTTCCTAATTAGTACTTTTTTATATTCGGTGGGCTAGAACCCTTTAAATTAGGGTTAGAGGTTTTATACTTACCGGTAGCCCATCTAGGATGTTTGTTTCCTTTGCTGCTGCAAGTACCAGGTGTAATATTATGTTGGTTGCCCTCCTCCCATGAAGGATAGTATTTTGGATCATGTGAGACATTGAGGTCTTGCCAATCCATAGCTATACTAAACTCTTCTTCCTCAGTCTCCATATTAGACACATATTGTACATCAGGGTTGGTAATAGAATTGGGGGTTTTGACAACTGGGGAGGGTGTAACCCCATGATATTTAGCTTACTCCATGATGATAATGATTAACCCCTCATGCAAAATAAGGTTGTCAGTATTTTTGGCATGATTCACCAGGCTATTTTCAAGAGAAGATAACAAATAGAAAGGCAAAGAAACTCTTTTGTTGTGCCTAAAATGATTTAATATCATAAAGTGGCAAGAGAAGATACTGGCATAGCAGTCATCAAGAGTAATGCACCTTATAATCAATTCTGCCATCTACGCCCAAAGTGATTGCATATCCTTCTTATTATAGCCATCCTCCTTCATCTTTCACAACCTTTTTCTCTCACTTTCTTTGTCAAAGAAGGCTAAAATGGCTTCTTTTGCCACCTTCCTTCTATAATCTAGTTATCTCCGCAATGAAGATTTCATCAATTCTAAACTCTGCTCCAAAGGTAGTGAGGATACCTTTCTCCCAACCATTCTCAAAATCCTCTGTAACTTTTGGGCCATTACCATGAAGCCTCTTGATATACGGTACAAGGCTCCCATCAGTAATCTTCATCCATAAATCTTTGTTCTTTTCCCATTTCCTATAGGAAGTAGGCTCCATTCTATTTTTGTCACCTCCCATAAGTAGTTTATCTCTGCAAAAATGGATGATGGTACCAAACTCAAACCTGGCATTAAAAAACTAGATACAAAAAAAAATCTCTAGAAACCCTGGTTTTGAATTTTGAACTCAAATCCCATGAACTATCTTTATTCATTTGGTAGTTTGTTATCATTAATGTGATAAGAATGGCCAATGCATTTTGCATCCTTTCTAGTCAATTCACACAATTGTATCGGGAATGTTTCATTTCCTGTCCACCACTGTATGTCCACATAATCCACACCAATGTTTGTCAAGTGGTCCCCTGGCATGTTACCTTGCCGATAAATGTGGAAAATTTTTAAATCATCCGATTTGGTAATCATGATGTGCTACTTCTGAATTAAATGCTTGATAGTCTAGTTTGGCTCGGTGTGTTTACTCACACATCTGATGATGTTTAGAGAGTCACTCTCAAGCCAAACTTTTTTGAAGCCTTTTTTGATAGCCATGTGTAACACAATGTAAGCTTCTTTAGCCTCGACGTAGTGGTTTGTCTAGATGCCTAGTAGGAGTGCCACCACCAAAACAAGCCTACCATTGTTGTCTTGAGCAACTCTGCCACAACTAGCCGACCGAGGATTACCTTTATCTGCCCTGTCAAAGTTGATTTTGATCCACCCACTTGGGGAGGAACCTAAACAACATTATTTCTCATCCATTTTAACTTGACAGTAGGTTTAGGACTATCCCATCTTATATGCCATCTATTGATAATATCTTAGTCCTGAATCAAAGTAGGAATAGGGGGGTATAGCTTTAGAGAAGGACAAGAAGAGACAAATTTCTCCTTAATGGCATTTTGTACTCTCCAAGCAATAGAAATATTTGAGGACTCTTTGTCCCTAAAGATCCAATTGTTTCTTTCTTTCCAAATTCCCCAAGCCAGATGGGGTAACATAAGGTACCATATCACTCTAAGAGAAAGATTATCTAAAGGGTAACTCCACTGAAACCAATAGTCTAAGAGGCTTCTGGGAAGGCACCACAAAATTCCCCAAACATCCCTAGAAAAGGAGCAATGGAGTAGCAATTGCGTAGCATCTTCAATGTCTTCCTTGCACATAAAACATCTGTTAGGTATAGCCATACCCATTTTGCACAAGTTGTCAATGGAAAGAATCTTATTGTGCATAAAGAGCGAAAAGAAGATATTAATTTTGGGAATCAACAACTTGTTCCAAATAGTTGACCTGAAAGGGGCAGAAACAAAGGATCTCGTCAATAGGTAGAAATCATGAGAAATAGAAAAAAATATTGAGGAAGAACCACTCCACACCAAAGAGGCCTCAGCAAGAAAAGAGGGAATGTGAATATTAGCAAGACATGATTGAAAGGGTTCCGGGATGGAATTCATATTGATAAGATTGATCTAGTTACACTCTCTGATATAATCAATGACCCAATAGCCAAACCTCTCCACACATCTCTCTTTAAGCTAAGTTTCCTAATGAAAGTCAATCAGAGGCCCATCACAAGCCCACCAATCATCCTAGAAATGAATTTTACTCCCATTTTGAAGGAACCATCTTGAACCTTTAAGAATAATATCTTTAGAATTATGAAAATTAGTTCAAATATCAAAAGTTTCCATCTACAGATTGTAATCCTCTAAAAACCTTTGCATAGAGATACCATTAACATGGTATTTGTTATGACAAATTAAGATCCATTCATTAGAATCCTTCAGGAATTTCCATAATTTGTTGGCCATGAGGGCTTTGTTGAAGTCATGAATGTGCCTAATGGTAAGACCTCTGAGTCTCTTTGGGAGATGCACTTGATCCCAGGCCACTAGATGAGGGTGATATTTAGATTCAATACCTATCCATAAGAAAATGTTTTTGATTTTTTTCATGTGGTCATAAAATTTTGAAGGAACCTTAAACAGACTCATAACATAGACTGGAAGATTTTGCAAGGAGGCCTTGATTAACTGGAGCTTACTAGCTTGGCTCAAAAGGGAACCTTTCCAACTAGCTCGCTTACTCTAGAAGCAATCGATCAAACCGAACTATAAGGAATCAAGAGAAGGTCTTGAACACAACAGTAATCCCAGATAAGTATTCGGTAGTGAGGCTAATTTACAACCCAAAATATCAGCTATCTTGGTCTGTCTATGGGCAAGCATGTTGAGGAAGGAAATAGAACTCTTTGGCAAGTTGATCCTCTATCTAGATCCTCTTTCATAAAGATTAAGAATAGACTTCAAAACATATCTTTCACCACATAACATTCCTCCATCAATAAAGTATCATCCACAAATTGCTAATGAGAACAAACTTGGGATTGAGAAGAGGGTTGGAGCCCCTTGAGTCTTTCAAACCCAATCTCTCTTTGAATAATTTTGTTGAGAGCTTCAGCCATCAAAATAAAAAGAAACAGGGAGAGGGGATCACCCTGTCTGATACCTCTAGAGGCCGAGAAGAAACCTGAAGGAGATCCATTAATTAATACAAATAACTTCAGAGTAGAGATGCATTGATTCACAAAATGAATGAATTGATAACAAAAACCAAAAGCGCTAGTATTTTGATGAGGAAATCCCACTTCACGCTATCATAAGCTTTAAGAAGATCCAACTTAAGAAAAAAACCAAGTCTCTTACTGACTAAGAGAGAGTGTATGTTCTCATGAATAGCAATGATAGAATCCAGAATTTGACTCGAAACAAAACCATTATGATCTTTCAAGATCAAAAGTGGAAGAACTTTCTTCAGCCTAAAAACAAGAAATTTTGGTGAAGATTTTATAGATAGAGTTGCATAAGCTAATAGCTTTGAAATCTTTGAAGCAATTGGCATTCATTTTTTTTGGGATCGGGATAATGAAAGTGGTGTTAAGGTCCTTTAAAAGAGAGAGAAAGGCAAAAATATCTCTAGTAGCATCCACAATATCTCTTCCCACAATCTACCAAAATACTTGAAAAAAGAACATGGGGAAGCCATCAAGTCCAAGGACCTTATTTTCTTTCAAAGGATAAAACCACCTCTTTAACTTCCTTAGAAGAAGGAATTCTGGCAAGCACCTTGTTCATCTCCTAAGACAGGTTGTTGGGAATCTCACAAAGTAATTCCTCCTGAGCACTCACATCTAGCTGCCCCTATTCAACCAAAAGGGAGGCAAAAAATGAATTACCTCCTGACTCATGTCCTTTTGTTTAAAAACCCATTAATTAGACATGTAAATCTTTTTTATTCTATTGGAGGCTCTATGTTTCAAAGTTGTCATATAGAAAAACTTGGTATTCTTGTCCCCACTTTTGATCCATATAGCTCTTGACCATTGTTTCCAATATTCTTCTTCTTTAGATATGGTATCATAAAGTTTATAGAGGACTTAAACTTCCTTATCCATGATATGATGATCGTAACCAATCATTTGGATCTGTTGTTGAAAATCATCAAGTTCCCTCTTAAGAGAGTCCTTCCTCTGGAGGATATTTCAAAAAGAAGATTTATTTCATTTTTGGATATTGGATTTCACATTAGATAATTTCTTGACCACTCTGTACATATCCATTCTGTGGATATAAATACCCCACCACTCTATGATTTTATTATATATGTCAACATTTAGGGTCTACATCTTCTCAAACCTCAATGGGAAAGTTTTCCTTCTAGAAAGGGGGAGATACTTAGAATAATCAGAAAGTGATCAGAGCTAATCCTTGAAAGAGAAGAGAGATAATAGGAAAATTCCATCAGCCATTCTGGGGAAACAAACCCCCTATCCAACTTGACTTCATTATATTTGACCAGGTAAATCTAGCTCCATTAAGATCAAGATCCATTAGACCCAAAGAGTTCATCATGTTTAACAAATATTGCTTACTATCTTAAGAGATCAGAGCCCCTCCTATTTTCTCATCATTTGACAGCGGAGTATTAAAGTCCCCCATCAAAATCCACTTCTCATTAGGGAAAGACTATCTAGCATTATTCAGAGAAGTCCAAAGGGATTTCCTAGTATTTTTACTATTCAGAGCATGAATATTGGAAATCATCTAGGAAGAGCCATCTTTCAAATTAGTAAATATGGTGGTAACATGGTTAGAGCTGGATAAGATAGCTATGCCATGGATTAGTTTTGGATTCTAAAAGGAAGCAATACCACCTCACATGTCATCAACATTAGAACAATGAACACCACAGTCCTTAAAACAACTAACATCATTTTCTCCATTCTATGAGAAGGCATTTTAGTTTCTTGAATGAGGCAAATATCACATTTATGATCCCTCGCCAGATTAGAGAGGAGATCATGCTTGTAGGGGTGATTAAACCCCATAATTTTCTAGGAAATGATCTTCATTTAACAGGGGAGGGGAATCTAATCCTCATATCCTAAATAATTCTTTTGGCTCCATCCATAATCTCTACTTTACTCTATTATCCCTATTGAACATTTTTGGTAGCCTTCCCACCCCTCTTGATTCAGATCCACAATCCACTCTTTGTCTATTCCATGTTTTAAGCCCAACCAAGCTTAAAGCAAGGCCATTTCTTGAATGAGCAGGGGAGTTGTGTCTATAGTTCTGAGGCTTGAATTCAATAAAAGAGTTTGAATACTTGACTAGTTGATCAGAAGAGTCCTGTTACAATATCCTAATAGCATTCTTATAATTTAGGGGATCTGGGGCACTTGTCACATCCACAATCAGCTAAGGGTTACAATCCTCCATGTTAGGCGTAGATATGGCATCTAGACTAAGGGACTCACACAAAACGCATACATTAGGATGAGAGGACTCCGCCTAGGGAGGGGAGTCCTTTTTGACAAGCGCTCTAGTCATTTGGTGGAGTTTACTTATCTGAAGGAGGATTACGGATATCATCATTTAGAGCCACCTTATCAGATTGATCTTCCTGGCCTGAAGACATCTCCCCCTAGACAAGGTCTGTTGGGTCTCCCTAGGCGTAATTGAATGGGATGATTTATTTTCCCAAACTTTGTTTGAAGGGGGTTTCTTCAAAAAATCCCTAGCTCAATGCCCAACTTTCATACAATCAAAACAGGCAAAGGGAATGGACTCATATTCCAATTTCTAAACCCATTTCCCTAGCTTTGAGTTTAAATAAATTTCAAGGGGGTGAACTCACAATACTGGTTCCCACTTTTTGACCAACTTTGACACTTAGATAAATATTTTGAAAAACACCTTCACTTTCTGACACCTATAACTTTTAAACCATTAAGAATTTGAAGATGATATAAACTAGTGATTTTTAACATCTTGTTTGTAGATTCTAAATATATTTTTTGCAAATTTGTTTGAATAAAATTTTATTGATTTTTCCATCTCCCTCAAAAAGTAGTTGTTTACAGCAAACAACATTTTTTAAGAGTGATGTGTATCCTGAAATGCATAATTTTTTTCTATAAATGATAAAAACTTAATTCTTTTGAATTTTGGTTTGTAACATCAATACCCAAGGCATGCACTTGGTTTGATAGTGCTATGTTGAATATTTTTTATTTTATTAAGTTTTGAAGTTTGATTGATTATAATTTGGATATAGGTGTACGTTTGAACACATAACTTGTTCTATATATATCACAATTCAATTTTCCTTTTTTTGTTAGAAATAAAACACCAATACCTAGTGCATAGATATTTTTCAAAAAATTTTTGAATTAGTTTACTATTTTTCCCAATGCATTGAACAAACAAGTTCATGTTCGGGCAAAAACCTACATTCATAAGAAATAAAATAAAAATATATTAATGAAATTAAATATATTAAAAGTTATACTATTTGGAAAGCTTATAATAATTACTAAATACTTTTTAAAAAAAACTTTTAAATGAATTAATTTGAGCCCCCAAAAGCTAATGTAAAATTGGTTTTTTATCAGCATTTGATAGATGCAAAGGAGACTCCATTGCATGTATGATTTAGAAGTAGAGAGGTTCTATCCAATAAATTTTGATCTAAGAGCCTTTGATTTAACTCTCTTTAATTAATTACTTCAAATGGGACCTCTTAAAGCTTAAATCATTATCTTTTTTAAAAAATGTATGATTTCAGCAAAAATTGGGAAGTACCAAAAAGTGGGAACCAGCTTTGTGAGCTCACCCAAGGGGAAGATCTACAAATTGTTTATATTAACAGATTAATGAGCATCAACCAATATTCTTTTGCCTACAGTCATAGGGTCGATAGACAAGAGTTCACCAAAATAAGAAGCCAGACTAGAAAAGATCTCCTCATCCCAATATTTCAATGGTATGCCAAGAAGGCGAACCCAAATGGGGGCTTCACTGCATTCCTGGTCTTTAGAGTTAAAGCTCGGTTCCCATTTTTTTAAAGCTAAATAGGATTTACCCAAAATCCAGGGGCCTCTGGATAAGACAGATCTTAAATCCTCATTACAGGAAAAGGAAAAGGAGAAAAAGCCATATGCCATAGCAACCACCTCAATCTGACCTTTTCCTTTTCCTTTCTATTTACCACCTCAATCTTGAAAAATATTTTGCAATTTATTAGTTCTGAATAGAGGCATAGTTTAAGTAAACCCAGATGTGACTTCTAATCCTAGATGTAGTTACAGTAAACGCAAACATAGTTTTTTGGTGATAATGGCAATTTTAACTTGAAAGTCAAAGACGTAATTCTGCTTTGCACAGACATGATTTATGAACCCAAATATTGTTAAAGCTAATAGAGACGTAGTTTCTAAAAATGTGACAATTTCTTATTAATGTTGGAATAATGATATATTTGTCATTAGTGAATAACACTTAGCGAAAACACTTATTCGATTTTGAATGCTTACCGAGCTCATCACTCAGTCCACAGCCTATACCGAGCATTCGGTAAAGCTTACCGATTAAACAGTTCATACCGAGCAGTAAGACTATTACCGAGCATATGAGACAAACAGCAGTAACCGAGAAGTCAGTTCTTACCGAGTTACCAGTGGTTACCGAGTGACACTATATCTACCGAGTCACCGCAGCTACCGAGTTCCAAGCTACACTTCGGGACTAGTATGGACCGAGCTTCTACTCTGACCGAGAGCATGACGATGCCGAGTACTGTAGTGGACGCCGTGTATCAGAAGATCACCGAGCCAGCTTGAGGAACCGAGTATCTACCGACTCAGTAATATTTTGTTCACCTATGTAAGGCCGACTTAAGAATGAGTTTATGTTATTAATTTGTATGAGGCTGACTTTATGAAATGTAAATGTAATTATGGATGGTATATATATGTGATATATTATACCATCTGTAATCCGTAATGTGAAAATGTATGTAAGATGTATGAATATGCGAAATTAGAAAGAGCAGAGCAGAAACTGCATTAAGGCAGCAGACCAGAACATTTTCGCAGAGTCAATAAAGGAGCAGAATCGACATATCTATCTCAGAAGGAGATCAATACTCAAAGGATCTTATCAGCAATAAAGTTGTAAGTCAAGATCTACTGTTTCATCCTAACAGTTGAATCAGTTTGTAAATCCTTTTACCGGGTAGACTTAACAGTCTTTTGTAAATCTCTTAACCGAGTGCATACTTCATTGTATGTTTGTAAATCCTCTAACAAGGTGGACCTAGTAGTCCAAATTTGCTTCTAACAGGGCAGATCATCAGAAGTGATCATTGTAAGCCTTAACCAGCCAACTTTTACTGCAGTACAAAAGTTTTGTGGGTACCATCCCCACCCCAGTTTTACTTTCTATTTGGAAGGTTTCTGGGTCACCAAATCTTTGTGTTAAGTGTTATGAATGATTATACTTTCATGCATACAGTAGATTAAATGAATGAATGGTTTAATATATGCAAGTACAGAAATGAGTTAAAAAGTTTAAGTGTTACTGATTCACCCCTCCCCTCTCAGTAACTTGGTTAGTCCTGAATATTTTCAACAATTGGTATCAGAGCATTGTGGTTCTCAGAGTAAAAGTTTGACAGCTTGAGAAAAGGTCAAGACAATGGAGATATTCAGACTTGACAAAGCTATTGAGAATGAAAAGCTAGATCTGGAAATGGCCATTGCTCAACTTAAAGAAGCAAGAGAACATCTTTCCCAATCCCTAAAAAGAAGAAAGGAACTAGCAAAAGAAATAAATGATCATGAGTATGTTGAAACAAAAATTGAAGATCTCTTTCCTACAAGTAGTTCAAATGAAGTAGATGAAGCAAACAATGCAATCAAAGAACTCCTAGAAAAGAATGGATTACTACAAAAAGAAGTAAGGATGCTAAGAAGAGAACAGGAAATTCAGTCTGCAAGATTTTGTGAAATCCTGGAACAAAGGAATAAAATGCAAAATGAAATAGAAGGAAGAAGCAATGAAATTGTACAGCATGAAGATCTCACCGAGCAACTCTCCAATGCAAATGAAGAGATCAGAATTCTCAAAGAACAGAATGAAAGTTTGAAAAATGAGCTAGATATTCAAAAGCAAGCAAATGAAAGGATGATGAAAACTCAAAAAGACTTGGATCAATTAAATGAGCAAAATCTTCACAAACAAAAGGGTAAAGCTGGTCTTGGTTACAATGAAGAAGGTGAATCTTCCGAGCAAGGTAGCCAAAGAAATCAAAGACCTACATGCAATTACTGTGGTAAGACAGGTCACACATCAAACAAATGTTGGAGCAATGGAAAGACAAGATTCAAAGGCAAATGCTACAACTGTAATCAGCATGGTCACAAGGCTAGTGAATGCAAGGAGAAACCAAAATTTGAAGGCAAATGTCACAAATGCAAGAAACAAGGTCACAAAGCATCAGAATGTAGAACAAAGATATTCACTCCAGCAGAACAAATTGTCAAAGCAATATTTGGTTGGGATTACAATACCTGGTGCAGATGTCATTATTGTGGAGAATATGGACACATTGGGTTGAATTGTACAAGGCATCATCTAAGGAAGAAAGATACAACCATAAGATGTTATACATGCACTGAACTCGGACATATAGCCAAGAACTGCATGAACACAAAGAAGATTGAAGATGAAAAGAAAGCTAAAGCTGACAACATTCAGAGACAGATGAGATAGCAGTGGGTTCCTAAACCTACCAAGCAGGATAATTCAAGCAATGGTCCTGTCACTCAAGAATTGGGTGACCCCACCATTACAAATTAGATCCATTAAAGAAGATAAGGAACTGCATCTTCAAAACCTTACCATAAGCAGTTCTAAAATACAAAAGCATAATCGATGAAATCAGTATTTCCGATACATACAGAAAAGTCACTTACCGAGTTGAATGTTACCGAGCATGGTAAAACTGCAGACCTTACCGAGTTAGGTCAGAAATAAGAACACCGAGTTAGGTCAATCTTACCGAGCAATCGCTAAAGTCATTAAGTCATCTCACCTACCCACTTATCAAGCATTAATGACAGAATTTTAATAAAAAGGGCAAAATCGACTTCATTCTTCACCATGTTATTCAGCATTCGAAGAGCTTAGGTTTTCAAAGTGCTTAAGGAGATTTAAGATGAATTTGCAGTGAAGAATCTAAAAGGAACTCAGGTTATTCAGCAATGACTTCTACTAGCACAACCAGCAAGAGCAAGGCGAAGAAGACTTCCAATATGTTAGTGAAAGGAGTTAAATGGATAGCGCCGAACTTCAAACTCGTTCCAGCGATCGCAGAATTCCTTCCAAGGTACTTCTCATCAATGACATTCGTACTCATTTCAAATGCACTATTCAGGAGTTAGGGACTTTGGAAATGGACAATGCCCTAGATCAGCTATGTGTTGACAAAACCCTGAAACCCGAGCATAGACATTTGGAAATAAAAGGCTTGACCCATATCCCACACCTACCAAGAAACTTTCAAGTAAAATGGATTAGGTATGTATTGAGCTGTGTACATGATGGGCAACTTTGGTTAGATCAACCTATCTTAATAACAAAGAAGATGATTCATAGAATCACAGGATTACCGATGTCAGACAGAGCAAAATCCACCAAAACCCTAGGTCGGGACGAACTGCAGGAGTTAACTCAAGCCGAGTGGGATGGCAGAGGAATGAAAATTAACAATGTATCTGATGTTGAACTTAAATTTGGTATTATTATCATTGCATATAAGCTGTATAGTTCCAGTAGGCTCAATAGTGTGGCACGTGAGGCGGTAGACCTTGCCTACAAGGTAGTAAAGAAGAACATGGATTTTGACCTAGCAGAGGTTTTACTAAGACAATTCAACAAGAACATGGACAGTATAAGGACATCAAAGAATAATCCATGCAAATTTGGTTCTTTGTTGATTTGTATATTTTTCTATGTACAAAACTTTTTCCCTTCTAAAGGCACGGTAGTATGGAGGAAGGATACTCCAATTTTGTATCAGATAAATGAGTTTATAGCAGAAATAGGTTAGAATTTTGAGACAGTAATGGATAATTATTTTGAAGAATTTAAGGACAAAATGAACAACAGGTTCAGGATTCCTCCTAAGTTGGTAAAAGATTACAAGGATGATATATGCTTCATGGTAGACTATGATAAAGTTTACATCCAGGCAGCCATACCCCGAGTGGCATGGGTAAAACCATTACCCTATGAAATTAACATAGATGAAGCAAGGGATATAATAGAAGCCCTGATAAATGAACCAACCATTCCCAACACCCCTGCATTTGGCACTTATGATGAGGCCAAAGCCAGAATTGAGCTTGAAAACAAGCTTCCAAAGGCCACCAC
Source organism: Cryptomeria japonica (assembly GCF_030272615.1). NCBI lineage: Eukaryota > Viridiplantae > Streptophyta > Pinopsida > Cupressales > Cupressaceae > Cryptomeria > Cryptomeria japonica. Next base: position 498,307,829 of record NC_081412.1, on the reverse strand, counting down.
CAGTACCAAGAGAAAGGCAGCTAAAACAGAAGAAACGGAAGAGGAATCAGAGGAGGAAACAGAAACATCAAAGATTAAAGGCAAAGTAGTAATCACAAAGCCCAAACCTAAAACTGCAGTGTTCACAAGGAAAACCAGAAAAGGGCAGAAAGAAAGTGAAATTCTATTCAGGAGACCCCCTCCTACCTTTGAAGAAAAATTGAAGCAGTTGGAACAAGGATCTGGCATGTCTAACTTCAAGGCACTGAGGTATGAAAACAGATCAGATGCAGAAAAGATGCAGATCGAGGAGCTTTTACTGAATAAAATGGGTAAATGGAAATATACCCCAGATGATATCAGCTCTCAAATTCCAAATGAGCTTCTAGTCAGGATTAGACCAAGATGGACTTCAGCAGTGCAAACTGTCAAAGACATTTATGCACAAACCTTAAAACAGTTGTTATCGAACCTGACATATAAAGAAGTAAAAGAGGCATTAAAGAAGAATGAACACCAAATGACACTTAGGTTTCATACCTTCTTAGTTCTGTCCAAGCAGATAGAAGCAATAGTAAATAATGCCACAATTGTGTGGAAAAGGATATATAATCTACCAATGCCATCTGACCCCACGGTAACAACTGAGGGTGAAAAAGAAGAGGATGAAGAGGATGAAGAGGAGAAGGAAGAAGAAGAAGCAGCTGAGGAAGAAGGAGACACGGTAATCATAAGTGAAGAAGAAGAAGGTGACACGGTGATAATAGGTGATGAAGAAGATGATCCTGAACAGGTAGCAGCAAAAGTCATTGCATCTCTTCCTCACTCACCGTAGAAAGGCGTTGCATCATCAGCTTCAGCCAGCAAGATTGTGAGCACAGTAGCTACATCTATTGCTCAATCCTTGCCAATCACCTCTCAGCTCCAGACTCCAATAGTTACCTCATCCACCGAGCTGCAGAGCATGTCATTATCTACCGGGATGCAGAGTGTTGCTTCTACCGAGCAACAAGTGATTTCTTCAGTCACCGAGATCACAACTTCTCCTGCAGCATGTATAGTAAGTTTTGCAACCTCTCTAGTTTTGACACATTCTTTTGCACCTATCAGCACTCCTGCATGTACATCAATTTTGGAAACAGTCGGTACATCCATGAGTCTTCCTATTCCAGTTATAACAGCTAGTCCAACCTTATCAACCATTATAACTACATCAAAAGATAAGGTAGTAAGCACAGAAGTAATACAAAAGACACCTTTAAAACTTTTCCTTACCGGCAAGACTATAGAGGAAGATATAGATCTGGATAAAGAGATTGTCATACCACAAATAGACCTCAATACTGCATCAATTGATGAAATGAGATTGATCAGCCAGATGTTAGAATAGAAAGCAAAACAAAAATAATTAAGAAGTGAGAGAGACAGGGAATTCAACATCATAAATGGTGCAAAGACCATTCTTACAGATGCCTTAGGCATAAAAGTTGATCCCTCTCAACACATTTTGCTACAACTCGAAGAGGCTATGAATAGATTCAATGAGGACTCATCAGGAGAAGAGAAACTGATAGAACGAACCGAGAAGAAATTTGATAACAAGGTGCTTGAGCACATTGCTCAGCAGATAGCAATAAAACAAGTTGAATTGACCACTATTTTGGCCAAGTTAGAAAATTCTTTTAATAATGTAACTTCATTCTTTGCAAAGTTATGTGTTGTCACCGAGTTCACAAAAGGAATCAGAGATCAACTGAAGAAAGTTGATGATGATCTGAAAGCAAGTGCACAACAGTTGCAGCTTGACCCCAGCTCAAGCTCAACTCACCATTCAAAAATCAGAGTCCTATCAGATAAGCAATCAGAATTGCTTAGGGAAGATGCAAGGATCCGGTCTACATTGTTAGATATTCAGAATATGATCCTCCCTAACATGGATACAATGCATAAACACATTACACATTCCAAAACATTGATCCATGATAACAGTTTTTCAGTTGCAGAGCATGTAATTGAACTATCAGCCAAAGTTCAAGTTGCATTGTCTATTTGCACAATTTTGCAAGGAAATTGGGATAATACCTTGGCTCATATCAAACAGGTACACTCAGAGTTTATCTCAGGCTTTAATATCTCTATTTGAGTTATCTATTCTTTGGCATTATTGTCAAAAAGGGGGAGAATATGGAACATATTATTAGAGACAAGGGGAGAATGTAAATAACAATTGGTATAGAGATAAGTATAGAATCATGTGTATATTCTATGGGGGAGTTATGTACAGTGAGATATACAGGTATATACAGCAATCTACAATTGGTATCAATTTTGAAGAATCAAGTCAGCATGACAGATTCATTTGTTGTCTCATAAGTGTTTTTGTCACTAATGCCAAAGGGGGAGATTGTTGGAATAATGATATATTTGTCATTAGTGAATAACACTTAGTGAAAACACTTATTCGATTTTGAATGCTTACCAAGCTCATCACTCAGTCCACAGCCTATATCGAGCATTCGGTAAAGCTTACCGATTAAACAGTTCATACCGAGCAGTAAGACTATTACCGAGCATATGAGACAAACAGCAGTAACCGAGAAGTCAGTTCTTACCGAGTTACCAGTGGTTACCGAGTGACACTATATCTACCGAGTCACCGCAGCTACCGAGTTCCAAGCTACACTTCGGGACTAGTATGGACCGAGCTTCTACTCTTATCGAGAGCATGACGATGCCGAGTACTGTAGTGGATGCCGTGTATCAGAAGATCACCGAGCCAGCTTGAGGAACCGAGTATCTACCGACTCAGTAATATTTTGTTCACCTATGTAAGGCCGACTTAAGAATGAGTTTATGTTATTAATTTGTATGAGGCCGACTTTATGAAATGTAAATGTAATTATGGACGGTATATATATGTGATGTATGATACCATCTGTAATCCGCAATGTGAAAATGTATGTAAGATGTATGAATATGCGAAATTAGAAAGAGCAGAGCAGAAACTGCATTAAGGCAGCAGACCAGAACATTTTTGCAGAGTCAGTAAAGGAGCAGAATCGACATATCTATCTCAGAAGGAGATCAATACTCAAAGAATCTTATCAGCAATAAAGTTGTAAGTCAAGATCTACTGTTTCATCCTAACAGTTGAATCAGTTTGTAAATCCTTTTACCGGGTAGACTTAACAGTCTTTTGTAAATCTCTTAACCGAGTGCATACTTCATTGTATGTTTGTAAATCCTCTAACAAGGTGGACCTAGCAGTCCAAATTTGCTTCTAACAAGGCAGATCATCAGAAGTGATCATTGTAAGCCTTAACCAGCCAACTTTTACTGCAGTACAAAAGTTTTGTGGGTACCATCCCCACCCCAGTTTTACTTTCTATTTGGAAGGTTTCTGGGTCACCAAATCTTTGTGTTAAGTGTTATGAATGATTATACTTTCATGCATATAGTAGATTAAATGAATGAATGGTTTAATATATGCAAGTACAGAAATGAGTTAAAAAGTTTAAGTGTTACTGATTCACCCCTCCCCTCTCAGTAACTTGGTTAGTCCTGAATATTTTCAACAATTAATATTCTATTGTAGGTCACAAATGCAATTTTGTCTTGCACAGACATGATTTTTCAACACAAACGTATTTTATGATACTTTGTGCAATTTTGTTCAATTGTAAAGTTGAATGTGACCAAATCTCAATGTTTTGACTCTTTTAGTGGCAAGAGGACACAATGACAATGGAGACTCAATGTTTGAAATTGTTTTGTCCAAAGCATAAAAAATGTTTCCAAATGTGAAATATAATGTTAAATATTTTTGCATACACTTGAAAACATGGTAGACACAATGTTTCTTTTTTTTTCTTGAAAATGTTTGAGCGTTTTTATCATGCAAGAACAAGTCCTAGGGATGGCCGAGACAATAGTTTTTGAATCTCATTTGGGGCGTTACCCCGAGCTACACAATTTAGAGTCGATACTTAAATGCTTTACCCCACTAGCTCCACCCTCGGAACTCACTTCTCTGGGGCAGCCAGCCACTAGTCCCCATGAAAACTCCTTGTGGTGAACTAGGTATCTCTACTAAGAACCATAAGAATGTGAGCCACTTTAGAGGTATGATCTCCTTCGCCAACAACTAGAAGGTTTCTTGATTCTATCATAAAAATGTGTCTAGTAAGGGCATCTTTTTGGGTGATGATAATCAGTAGTGTGTTATGCTTCATTAAATGGAAGGCCTCCCAACCTTTAGAGGTTGCATTCCATCCGGTTTATGGGGACTCATAACTTCATTAGAGTAACATGTAACACCCATTTCTTGCAACTTTCATCAAAAACACTTTTATTTATATTGGCCTAGAAGAGCTTGGCTTTATCTTGTTACCACTAGGGTCATTCTCACTCACTTGGCCTTATGGGCTACTTGAGAGGCAGGCCCTCTCAAATGTTAAACAAAAAGAGCCTATTACTCAAGACAAAAAAGACACTTGTTAATTTTAGATCACCAATTGAAGTGTTTTGCTAGACTAAAGAAGAAAAAGAAAGTAATTTCAAAATAAAATCTTTTCCAAAGGTCCTGCACTATACTTGTTAGTAGTTCTGACAAAATACCCCTCCTGTAAGCACACAAGCTAGGTAAATTTTAAGATCTAAAAGACTGTGAAATAGGGGCCTTTGAAAAGATGTTTTTCTCCCTTTTAAATAGTTGCACCACTTTGTTAGTTGGGTCAAAAGTGATTATTTCCAAAAATTAAATCTAAAATTCCTAAATGCAAGAAAAATTGTAAAACTAAAAACACAGATGCAACTATACCAAATTCAGACGCAGAAACAAATCACAAATGCAGAAAGATAAAATAGAGATGCAGTTTCTAGATTTGGGACTTGGAAAATAGATAACAAAATGCAGATGCAACAGAAACCTGCACAGACATGAGATCTGGACACAGATGGAGCAATATATCTCACAGATGCAATTCCAGTAACCTGTAATTGCAAAATTGAGTAAAAACTCCACAAAATAGAAACACAACAATATGTAACACAAACGTGAAAAGAAAACAAAACTATGATTATATGCTTCACAGATGTAACATTAGGATGACTGATCTACAAAAATGACATAAAATACAAAATGCAAAAACAATAGTCGCAAACGTAGAAATAAAACAAAGATGTGGTCAGATCCATTGCAGATGCAAAAAAACCCAAAATCGTCTCAATGACGAACTTGGAACTTTTAAAAACACAAAATCTACAAACAAGATGTCAAAATAAAGGGACAAGAGTCCCATTAGGCATGCCAAAATGTATATAGTAAAAATGGATAGTGGAAATAACAATATTGAAAGACTAACAAGGATCAACTACAAACCCTAGCCTAACAATGAAAATCATCCACCATACACAAATGAAGATACCCAAGACCATGCAAACAAATAAAATAAACCAAATATACCATCCACATGTCTAGTAGGGTTTCAATCTCCATTTATTCATATCTCCATTGATCTAATTTGATATATTTTCTCTCAGATTTTATGTCTGCACAAGAGCTCAACAAAGAACAAAAAATGTGGTTGATAACTAGGTTGCAAGAAGACTTGATTACATAAGGGATTTTGACAATTTCAAATGATGAGCATTGATAAGGAAGAGGACATCCTCTTATATAAAGAACACTATAAGAAATAGAGGGATAAGATTGAGAGGTGTAAAGATAAATGGTCAGCTAAGACTAAAGGGTGGGTAGAGAAAATAATAAATTGATAAAAAGGGTAGGTAAGAGATAAATGACACGTGTCATGGGTAGAAAAGGATAATAAGTTAACTAAATAAAAAAAGATTTATTTAATTAATAGATGAAATGGGATCAATTAAAAAAAATTAAATATTTATTTAATTTAGGGAAAAGAACAATTTAAATAAATAAATGTATTTATTTAAATGAGGAAAGGGTTAGAAGAGGATTAATGAATTAAATAAATATTTATTTAATTAGATAGCACAATTTTAAGTGGCTAGAAGTATAACTTCTTGTGTATGTGGGCCTAGATTCCCCTAATTCTATAGAGTAGCTACTACATCGTTTTAGACATGATTCATTATGTGAATTTATAATATTGAAATTAATATTGTTTTCTCCCTTTTCATCCATAATTTATTTTTTGTAGTCTATTTTAAATTTGGATTATAAAAATTAGCATAAAAATATATTCTAATCTAAACCTAAAATAAAACCAACTAGTTACAACTAAAGGAAACTCAAATAAAAATAAAAATGGAACCAAATTCTTTGAAATCTCTTTATTTATCCATGATTTTGTATCATTTTGGTATGTTCAATTGCTCAATTTTGTAGAATGTACTTACACTCATTTGATGGATCAATTTGGCTTTGGAGGGGATCTAATATATAGATTTTTTGTTTTGAAAATGGATGACATGAGGTGAACTCACAATACTAGTTCCCACTTTTTGACCAACTTTGACACTTAGATGAACATTTTGCAAAAAACCTTCACTTTCTGACACATATAACTTTTAAACCATTAAGAATTTGAAGATGATGTAAACTAGCGATTTGTAACATCCTTTTTTTAGATTCTAAATATAGTTTTTTCAAATTTTTTGAATAAAATTTTATTTATTTTTCCATCTCCCTCAAAAGTAGTTTTTTACAGCTAACAACATTTTTTAAGAGTGATGTGTATCCCGAAACATATAATTTTTTTTCTATAAATGATAAAAACTTATCTCTTTTAAATTTTGGTTTGTAACATCAATACCCAGGGCATACAGTTTGTTTGATAGTGATATGTTGAATATTTTTTATTTTATGAAGTTTTGAAGTTCGACTAATTATAATTTAGATATAGGTGTACGTTTGAACACATAACTTGTTCTATATATATCAAAATTCAGTTTTATTTTTTTGTTAGAAAGAAGACATCAATACCTAGTGCATAGATATTTTTCAGATTTTTTTTGAATTAGTTTACTATTTTTCTTAGTGCATTGAACAAATAAGTTCATGTTCGGTGAAAAACTTACATTCAATAAAAAATAAAATAAAAATCTATTAATAAAATTAAATATATTAAAAATTATACTATCTGGAAAGCTTATAATAAGGACTAAATCCTTAAGAAAACAAAACTTCTAAATGAATTCGTTTGACCCCTCTAAAGCTAATGTAAAATTGGTTTTTTATCAGCATTTGATAGATGCAAAGGAGACTCCATTGCAAGTATGATTTAGAAGTAGAGAGGTTCTATCCAACAAATTTGATCTAAGAGCCTTTGATCTAACTCTCTTCAATTAATTACTTCAAATGGGACCTCTTAAAGCTTAAATCATTATATTTTCTAAAAAATGTATGATTTCAGTAAAAATCAGGATGTACCAAAAAGTGGGAACCAACTTTGTGAGTTCACCCAATGGACTATATTAAGGAATCAAGGGTTGAGATTGAATTTGATTCCTTGGGATGAGGAAATGGACATGCATCAAAGAGGTTAGGAGGTTGGACAAAGTAATGGGTAGGAGATTATGAGGGAGGACATGGGATATTGAAGCTAGAGATATGTGGTAAGGGGAGTGACAACCTCTCAAGATGCCACTTGACATGTTTGGGAGAGTTCTAACTATTATTTTTAAAATTTAAATTAATATTCATATATATTTTAATCCAATATTACTTAAATGGATACATTTATTTAATTTAGGTGGGAAGGAAATGAAATATTAATTAAATGAGATTTAATAAATATAGAGTTAACATTGATTAAATAATGAGAGATCATTTAATTAAATGCTAGACAAAGATATTTTAATTAAATAGTAAAATATTATGTAATTAGTTGGGAAGTAATTTAAATTGGAGGTAATTTGGTAAGATTAGGGGAAAAGGAGATAATTGATAATATGTCAATTTAAGGTGTTTATAATTTGTATTCTAGTAAATTAAACTATTAAACAATAATGAATCCTTTCATTAAACTACAACCATACTTATACCTCTCATACTCTAAATAAATAATGGATATCAATAACCTATTATTGCATTATTAGGTGGATATTATTATTTATTCAAAAAAAAAATAGAAAGTGTCGCTATCATTAAACATATATTATATTTTTAATAAAATATTTGGAAAGATTAAAAAGTGTGATTTGTTTTTTATTACTTTAGGAAGGAGGGGGCCTTGAAACCTTATGAAACAAAAAACCTAGATAGCAACCAAACAATCACTGGCATAAGATAGCTAGGCACCTAGAAAGCACAAAAACAACTCTCAAAAGTAATAAAAAAGTATCATACCCACAACTAAAGATGATAACCCTACCCATCTTCCTTCTATCAATATTAAATTTATACTAGTATATAGTTGTAACAATTTCATAATAGTATCAAAATCCTTGGTTTGATAATTAACATCCAACATAAGGCTCATAGGCTTAATTAAACATATGTCCATAGTGATAAAACAAAACATAAAACTTATTAATACTAGAAAAAAACCTATCATTAACAATATTCAAATTTAAAATAGTCCAAAAAAAGAACCAAGCCAACAACATCCTAGTCATTTTTGATGAGATTCTATTTATACACAAGATGCTACATCTGCTCCTGCTAGACCTAAAGGTATGACATATCCTCTTTTTGCTCGTCTTGTAGGTTGTCATTTCTATTTAGAATTTTTACTTTTTCTGAAGTCATCCTTCTCTATCCAAAGATAAACCCCATGACCACTTTTTGTATGACCCCATCAATGATAGCACAAAGAGAATTTAGGGCATCCCCCATCAACTGATACCCCTACTTGTATTCCTCCACCTTCGCTTTGAGGTTCATGACTTTAACCTAAAGGTAAATTATCTAATTTTGCTACCTTTTTGGGACTAAACTTTTTATAATAGTAGGAGAGTCCTAAGACCATGGCACCATATCGACATCCCAAAGTCAATTTGAGGTGGGGAGTTCTATTATGAATCAGCCTTGTTCTCTAAAGAATCACTGAAGACCTTTGAATCATCTTTCTTGTCCTCTCCTTGTTCTTCTCCTTCCATCTAAAATCCCTCATCCTCTGAGCCCTCACTTGAGGAGCCATCACCATCAGGGGTAAAAACATCTGCTGGTTCAAGGGAAGCCTCTTTGGTTTCAATTTTCTCTTTCTTGTCTTTGGCAAGAATTTGAGCACATCTCCTTTCCCTAGAACTTCCTTCATGCTTTTCCTTATCATTTAGGTCTTCTTCTTTCACTTCAAAATCATGCAAGTCTAGGTCAATTATTATTTTATTCTTAATAAAATCTTTTTCAATCTTTCTAGCCTTAGCCAAGTTATTCTTAAGGGTTGTAGCTTTCATTTTTTCAAGGTTAATCTTGAGCTAATAAATTCAAGGGCTTCAAAAGTTTACTTAACCGTAGGATTTTTGCCTTTAGTTTTTGAGATAGGGGTATGCTCACTCGATCAATTCTTATAGATGAGAGAGGGGCCTCATCTCTTGGATCAAAATTTCTAGATAAGGTTAGCAAATGGCTTCTACAAGGGTAGTGATCAAATAAACATTTGTAAAGGGCATAAATAAGTCATTGGTGGAGCAATGGGGTAGCACCCTTTGAAATACTTATAGAAAGTGAAGTAAAAAGGTAATATGATAGATTAATTCTATCTCCATGCCTAATGTGATTGACGATAGGGAAATGTTAGCCATGCATAGTAGTGTAATGGCCCTCTAAACTAAAGTATTTCATAACAAAATAAATAACAATTATGTGGGGCTAGGGAGGACTGATAAATCATACCCATTTTAGACCACTACTAGTCATTTTCCCTTCTCAAAAAAATTCTTCAAGTAGCTCTTGTATTCTGTAGAGCAGTTGCAGAATCTCGATGAGAGTGCTCTATTATAAACTTTCATGGCAAAGAAAAATGGCATCATCTCTACTTTGTGGAAAAGGTCCAACACTTCTTCATTTTTGTGAATTTCTTTGCACCTTTTTAGCTCTCACCTCTTTAAAGGGCCCCTCATGTTCAAACTTTGAAAAATAGTAGCTTAGAGAGAGATCACAAAGCAACATAGATAATAACAAAAATTTGTATGACTAACCCCACCAAGGAACTGCTACCAAAAAGGAAATTTTTAAAACAATCATCAATGCTTTCCACACAAGTGGAAAGACATTTCCCATCATGGAAAAACTTGTTGAGATGTGAGATACAACATTGCCTTTCCATCTAATTATTTCCACATCCTTGGTAAATAAGCCCAAGTAGTGAAAACATTGCTTCGTACCACTAGCAATGTCAATAATATTAATTTCTTCCATGCTACCATAAGTCCAAATAAGACTCCAACACAATAGCTACATTAACAGCCAGGTCATTTACCAACTCAACTTCCTATTTTAAATTTGAAAAAATTTGACACCCATTCTCATAATTTTAAAATATAAAACCACTTTAACACTTCTCATTAATACTAGTATAGGAGACAGAGTCCTTCAAGTAAGTCTTAATCCTTTCCATAGCCAATTTTTTTTTAAGGATAATAGGGCTTTGCATGAAATTGAAAAAATACCAATATTTGAGATTTATTCCTTGATTGGCCACTTCATCGGCTGCACTATTCCCCTCCATCAAAATATGTTGAATTTTGATATTGCGAATGAAGATAATAAATCTTTTTCTTTCTTCCACCATATTTTTGATTTCCCAAGGACTATTCATCTATCCATTTAAGCAATCTACTATAATTTTGGAGTCACCTTCCAAGATAACATTTTGGAAATTTAAAAGGTAGAGACTTCTAAGCCCTTGCCAAATAGCAATAGCCTCTGCCTTGTAATTGGATCCCCTACCGAAATTGATATAGTCCCCTTCTATCAAGTGTCCCTTTCTATTTCAAATAATAGCTCTCACTCTTGATATCCTAGTGTGCTGCTAAAATTAGCATCAATTGTAATAAACATGCACATAGATGAGACAATATAAATGAAATTATGAAGAAAATTGAAAGCTAAATACATGAAAACCAAAATATCCTTTAAGATGTCCCATCTTCCTCTATTTTTTAGGATCTTGAAGGTGTTGAATTTGTTGGCTCTTAGCAAAGCAATGATTTGCAAAGTGGCAACTCAAAAGCTGAGTAGCTACTTCATGATAATGCAGGTGATTTATTGCATGATTTATTGATGCATGATTTAGCTAGAATGTTGATTGAAGCTACATGATTGATAAATGGAAACTAAATTAACATGCTAAAAGATATTCTAAACATGCTAATATTGATCTAATTGTCAATTATTCTAGATGATTAAGATATAAAATGTCTATACTAATGATGCTAAAATCTAGGATGTAAGGGATCCTTATTGCTCCAAAATGAGAGGTATTTATAGGATTTCCAAGGCCAAAGTTGAGGTGGCATAAATCAATGCTCTAGATTCGATTTGAAGATATCAAGGGCCAGGATTAAGGAATTTGGAGAAGAGGTTGGAGGAAGGGACACATGTCATCTCTGTGGTGACCAGTGTCAAAGAGCCTTTCTCGTGAGAGAAAAAGTGTCCAAGGGAGAAGACATGTGGCCAAAGTGCCATGTGTCTCAATGAGGTGATATCCAACCCACAAGAGGTTAGAATAAAAGAGGTTAGGATGTCCAAGATAGGATAGGGTTAGTTAAACCTAGGATTAGATAGAATGGGTTAGGTTAGGGGGTGGTTGGGCTAGGTGGTTAGAAGTTAGGAGCCATGTGCTCATTTGAATTTAAAAATTCAAATAATTAGGAAAGTGGATAAATAATTTCAACAAACGTGGATTTGTTAATCTTAATTATGGGATTAGAAGAATTGATTTAAATGGGGGAGGATTAATTAATTTAGATTAATTAATCAAAGGGGATTATTGAAATGAACTATATAAATTAATTATTCAGATTTATTTATAAGTAGATGAATAGAGAAATTAATCAAATTACTTGTGAATTTAATGAATTGGAAAGGGGGATTAATTAAATAACTATGTACATTTAATTAATTATCTTCAGAACATTTTTAGGTATATACATTTTGCCCATTTTTGAAGCGATGTGTGATGACACATTGGTTCAAAGAAAATTCGATTCAATGATGTTGATGTGATATGAATCGATGTGGATTTGGTCTCAATATGATAAATTTTGATTTGATGTGGACATGATTCTATGTGATGCCCCAGATGGTGATTTATAGATTTCAATATGAGGATGCCCCCTCGGGAAATGAATCGGATAATTTTTTGATTCTTTTTTGAATTTTTCATGATTTTTTTTTTGAAATTTATAATGTTTTTTAATTTTTTAATGATTTTATGATTTTTATATATTTTCCAAGTCGATCTGATTCATTTGTTAATGAGAAATTTGAAAATGCTACTGTAATGTGGTAAAAAGAAATGGATGATGGGGAGATCAAGAGGAAATATTTTCTTCCCTCTAAGGAGACATGAAAGTTTCATTGCGGATTTCCCTTCAACCACCTTACACACATTACATTTAAAAGAGGGGGGGAAATTAACTATATCCAGTCTCTTAGAAAAGATATTGAATACTAAATTAATTGATAATGATGCGAAAATGATGAGCTAACCCCTCTTTTAGAAAGGAAAATGTTTGAATTAGGTGTTTCAAGACTAAGTGTGAAAGTAGCAAAGAATTGATTATAACTTGAAATAGAAGTGTGGAATCAAGTTGTATACCTGGATCTGGTTATAATATGTTGAGACAAAGTTCCCCTGTTAATTTGAGAAAAAGTCGCTGAGACCATGTTGAAAGTGCACACGGTCCTCCGAAAAATTCACAAAATGAAAAGGGTTTTTTTGCCTCTACAAATGGAGTCCAAATCTATAAGAACAGTTGCGCACCTGAAACCTACAAACAAAAAAGAGAGGAAAAGTGGTTGAGATTGGGGGTTTGCCTTAAGGTCAAACCCCAGTTTTGGAATTAATCAAATGATGAAAAATAGTACTTGCAAGTAAATGTAAATGAAATACTGCAGTAGAATTCACCTCAAAGGAGCATGCAATTGAAATGTAGATAGAATTGCTTGTATGGAATTGAATGATGGAAGAGATCTCCTCTTCAATATTTGAATCCCTGACTTGAATGCAACACCCAGCCTTGAAGGGAGACTTGAGACTGCTCAATGCTTAGAAGGATGCTTGAATGTTTGAACTTATGCCCACTTTTTAACTTATGCAAATGAGAGGACAAATGCAACTTATATATTCATCAATTAGGGTTAATTAACTGATTTTTTCATCATAGGCCAACATAGGGAAAGTTTTCCCACTTCAATTGCAAAGCTCAATGCAAAGTTTGAATGGAGGGGGCCCCAAAATAGGGTAAGGATAGGGGTGCCATGCCCTTGTCCTAGGTACCACATGCCTATCCTACCCTTATCTAGGACAAAAATAATGGTTTAGGCCATGCAAAGTGTAGAAAAGTATAGTTTTTCAAGGATTGAGAAAGTCTCGGGTCTCCAATCAGGCTTGGAGATTTGATTTGCCAATGTGAAGACCCTAATATGGTCAAAAAATGTAAGGGTCATAATTTTACGATGCTACATTTAGCCCCCATTTTAGCAGGAGTATAAACGTATGCAAATACTTTTCGTAAAGTACAAGGAAACAAGATTGAAAGACTTCTACCATGTCAAGGAGGAAAGATGTGCCAAGCCCCTAGTGGACTAAGGATCTTACCACTTTGATTGACAAAGTAAAAGGAAAGATTGAGAAAGAGAGAACCATGACTGCAAGTATCATGGTTCCCCTAACTATGAGTCATGAAAGCAACAATACCAAAAATTATAAAGTGAAGCCAAGTTCACTAAGTAACTCCAAGTATCAAGAAGGAAAATATTAGTGGAGTGTATGCCCCCACATTAAAGAGATTGCACACACCCTATGAGGAGAAATTGCTTTAATGTAGGCTACACTCAAGAGAGAGAGAAGAGAGGGAGCACGTTATCGCAAGGATTTAGCCCCCAATTGAGGAATAAACCCAAGGATAGTGAACACAAAACACAAAGCATGAGGTAGTTTCACTTTCCTCGGGTTCAGTATGTTGTATGATAGCTAGTGTATATCATATATGTATATGCATATAATAATCGACATTCCCCAAAGAAAGGAAACTTCCTTGGAAGAAAGGGAATAGAAGATGTCTTTTGAGTCAACATGAAAGAGACCAAGACAGATCTCAATGCTTTGCATCATCCTCAAGTAGACATTACTTACAGAAAATAGAAGAACCACATAGAAGAATAGTCGCAAAAGAGCAAGAAAAGGGAGAGGTAGAGGATCTGCAGTGCTAATGTAGCTAGTCTAGCACAACATCCACCTCTTGATCTTGTTGATAACTATTTAGGGAATGTAGGAAACATACCAAAGGAGTGATATCAAGAACAATAGATGGAGCTATCACAAGATCCAAACAAGGGCTATGCTCATGTGCTAAGTCACTTTGTTCAATTTTAGGAACTAGGATTAGGGCTTTTGAAAATTCTCTTGATAAATGTTTGTCAACATCAACATATTCATAGTCACTATAAGAAGGATGAGTTGTATTGTCATCATGAATAACATTTTCACCTATTTCCTCATCAAGATTTATAGAAAGAGGAGCTCGTACAAGAATAGAAGTAAAACCATCACACATTTTTTGCAACTTATGATTTGGAGATGTACGTTCAACATCTTGTTTAGGAGAAAAGGGAATCATGTCAATTGTTGTATTTTTAGGAGATTGAATGTTTTGAGAAACATCTTCACAAGCTTGAGCATGAAATCTTCGTTAGCGTCTCTTGGACAAGAATTTCGTCGAGTCTTAATGGAAGGGTGAGAAGAAGATAGAATATTTGTTGAAGGACGGATATTCTGCTCTTTGATAATTGAAGGTTTAGGCTAAGGTCTTTTAGGTTGAACAAGAGGAGAGGCATACCTCTTCTCTCTATAAGAGGAAGGAGGTGGAACTGCACCATATAAAGGAGGAATATTAGGTGTAGGAAGGAGATCGGGTCCATCACAAGGAGGAGGTACAGTCTAACTTTAGGAATAATGTTGTTGTGTTTCTTAGGAGAAGGCATAGTTACATCCATAGGAATAGGTTGAAGATCTTCCTTAGGAGGAAGATTAGTTCTATCCATTAGGGGAAGAACTTCATGTTCAAGAATGAAGGGAATTCCCTTGTTCATCACTTCTTGGTGGAAATGATTGACATTATTTAGGCCAAAAGAAAACAATAGGAACACCAGGACTTGTTGCATATGGTCAAAATAAGCTATGGTTAACAAATATAATTTCTCCATTGTGTGGAAATTACAAACACTTATGGATTGTAGAAGCAATAGCCTTCGTGGTAGATAGCCAAGGATAGCCTAATCTCACATGGAATTGCTTGGAAGAAGGGATGATAAAAAAGTTAACATCTATAGATTTAGTATGAACTTCAACTTGAAGAGTAATAGAACCAGTGGTAGGACAAGAGAATCCATCAAATAACTTCACAACCACATTAGTATCATCATAGATTGGTTTATGCAAACATTAAGTGAAAAGATACTCCTTAGTAATGACATTAACCATGCAAGAAGGATCAATAAAGGCACTGCAGAAAGGAATGTCCTTAACCTTCACAACTATGTATAAAGGACCATCAGGTGCTCTAATGGTCTCACTAGGGTTAAATGTAATACAAGGATCCTTAGGTGTCTCTTGTTTTTGTACCATGTTTACCAAATTCGGAGTTGTGGTAGTAAGATCAGAAGGAGAGAAAGAGGTCAAGGGATGTCAACATGCTTAGGTGGGACAACTTTAACAATATCAAGAGAAAGTAGGCTTGTAACATCAAATGTGGGCACACTAAACTTGGATTGACTCATGGAAGAAATTTGTTGTTGTAAGGAAGACACAATTTGAGCAAAATTGTTAGTGGTTTCTTCGGTAGAAGAATTGAACATTAGAAATGGTTGATTGAGAAGGTGGTGTGATATTATTGAAGGCATGGATTGATAATAAGGTGGTGGGACATTATGATAAGTAGGCATAGCTGATGATTGAGTAGGAAATGGGACACTCAAAGGACGAATAAAATTGTTGAATCAATTTCTGCCTTGTGTCACACTGACTGGTTGATGGATAATAGATATACTTATTGAAGACATAGGTAAAGATGGAGGATTAAATGAAGAAGATGGATTTCCCCCATGGCTAATTATTGTAGGAATGACATTTTGAGTGGAAGTATCCATGATGTTTGAAGTGAAAGTACGAACACTAGTCATAGGAGTAGTCAAAGGAATGGAAGGATTGACTTGTGTAGGAGGTTGTGAGTAACCTAAGGTCTCAGCACAACTCTTTAGAGGCATGACATTGGAACCAATAATATAAGAAATACCATGCAATATATCAATTCCATTATTATCACTTGGAATAATGGGTTTAAGGATTTTAATTAATGGAAGAGCTTCAGTATTAGGGTATTCTTGGGACATCCATTTTTGCAAGTTATCAAATTGATTGTCCAATTTTGAAAGTTGGTCTATCGAAACTCTATTTAAAGCTTCTTATTCATCATGGGACTCATCAATTAGATAGATAGGGACATTATTAGGATGGGAAGAATTAGCATTATCCTCATTAAAGAAGTCAACCAAATTATTCTCCATCTCCTTTGTTGGGATCCAAGAACACTGAGAGGGAGGAGTGAATCAATATTCTGCCAGAATGAAAAAAATTGACCTTATTAATACAATAACTCAGGAAAAATGCAACCAAAAGGATGAACAACATAACACCACCGATTTATATGTGGAAAACCTCAAAGAGGAAAAACCACAGTGGGATTGGAGACCCACAATATCTATGCACTGATCAGATGAATAAACATTACAATAAGGGGCCTACACATGCAATAAGGCCAACAACCTAGAGCACATTGCTCATCACAAAAGGAGTCTCATTGATTATACAAAACATCGGAAAACAATCTAGAATGAAGATTCAACTACAAGTATAGCATCTCCCATGCCTGGTACAATTCCAATTAAGCTCAATACTAGAGACCTTAAACCTCTTCCACAAACTCAATTTGATCACCTATGATTGATCAAAACCTCTGCATATGATTACAACATTGTTCACATACAGATAATCCCATAACCCATACCTTACATGATCTCATTGATCTACAAATTGATCTTACATCATATTTATACCAACCCGGGACTTAAACAATTAGGTCGGCCACCTAAAAGATAATACAATAAATTCATAACTTAAACCTGCAATCTATTGATCAACCAAGTCGGCCTAAGATTGAAACAACATAATCCAATCAACAAATCCAACTAGTAACGCATCGGGAGCATCAACCCACACATTACATAAACCAGTCCAACTGGAACACGAACATGATAACCATGGAATAATTGAAGGGTCTAGTATGATTTTTTAGGGGAGAGATGTCCATGGATCACCCAGTTGTTCGTGGTGTTTAGAAAATGAAATCAACAATTCTTGGTGAAACCAATCATCCTACCGGGACCAACCGGATACTGATAAACAACAAAAGAAGCTAGTGTTGACATCAATGACAAAAATCATTGCAACACATAATGAATTCCTCCAAATTTCCAACAATCTCCCCCTTTGGAATTGATGGCAACACTAGATGTGAAAAACAAACAAGTGCCAAGAAATTCCAAATAAGTCTCCCCCAATGGAAGACAACCAACAATCTTCCCAAGATGATATGACAATAAGATTCTGAACCAAATATCTCTGTACCAATTAACCATCCATAGACCTGAACCAAAATTCCCCAATGGGATACAACTAATCTAAAATTCTACTCCTCCTCCTTGTGCCAATAATCTCCCCCTTAGACTGATATCTCTCTTAATCTCTATTTTTAAATAAATATCTCCACCCCTACTGTATATAACTCCTTAAGTTTTTACATGAATATCTCTCCCCCTTTGACATCAATGCCAGAAATATGACATAAAAATCAAAGAAAAATCCTAAACCCTCTGAACCATATGAGTGACTACTCTCTTTGAGTAGTAGCACCAACACATCAATCTGAAATGAATGATAGCTTTGATAATACATATTGGACTGATGCCAATCAGCATCACTCAAGTGTCTACCAACAGGGTAGAAAACCTCAACCTGTCTGTCAAATGCTCAAATGATTCCTCAAACCAATCTAACTTCATTTGCTTCTACCTACTCCTTTAGAAAATTATACTTGATAGAAATACTAGATTCTTTGATATGTCAATAGCAGTAGAGTTATTACAATGAATAATTATCGGTACATTATAATCTAGCTTTATATCCTTCAACATTTGCTTCATCCATAGAACCTATGTATAGTTAGTAGCAGCAACAACATACTCAGCTTCAACAGTAGATAAAGAAGTACATGACTGCTTCTTGTTGATCCATAAAACAAGATTCTTTCCAAGAAAGAAAGCTTCATCGGATGAGCCTATCTCGTTACCTATATCTCTAGCCCAATTCAAATCTAAACATGCTCGAAGTGTAAAGTCATCATGAAACAAAAACCATACTAGAAAATCCTAGCTACCAGAGCAATGATTCAGCATCATCAATTCCTTCCTTCTGAGAATATCCATTGAAAACCAATCAAGCATAGTTCCAATAACATCCAAGTCCATGTGTTGTCCTTTTCTAACTAATCCAATTCCTCTTCCATAGCTTTCATCCAACATTTATCCTTACAATCTTCAATAATTGATGTAGGTACATTTAAAGAGATTAAGCATACCTCATTAGCTACTAACCTTCTTCTTGTCCAATTATTTGATCTTTTGAATGACTCAACCTTACATACCTAGGAATATTCTAACTTTGTGTTCCTCTTCCTTGATATTTAGTTATTTTTGAATTTTTTGATACTATCGGAGTAATTGGTTCTGTATTTTATTCTGGTATAGGTGTTACCGGTTCAGTTAAGACCATTTCCACTACTAGTTCTTGCTCATAAATTTTGATTTGACTTCTATTCTACTATCCACCTTGACGTTAGTTCTCTCCATAATGCTCTTCAATCTCTTATTATAACATCTATATGCTTTGCTTTTATTAGAGTGACTAAGAAATATTCCTTCATCACCTCTAGGATCAAACTTCCAATTCACTACTAGAGATTCTGAAATACTTAACTATAGATATATGACCAAAACATAACTCATAAAATGACTTACCTATAAACCAAAGTAGATCCAAGATCCAATAAATCTTTGTTGGTTAACCTTGAAACTGACTTCCAAAGATCTAAAACAAGCTTTCAGACCACTACTAGGGGCAATGCAAGATCTGTCATCAATTTGCCTCCCCCTAATGCAATTGCCTTAGTTATCGGATGAGTTTCTTCCCAGTACAGGAACATTTTTCTCTGCCGGTTGAGTAACTGAGGTATATCCTTCAGCCAAATGAATATCTAGGGCAATTAATTTTTCTAGTTGAGCCTCATACTTCATAACCCACTTCCTCTCATGCTCCTTTTGAATTTCATCAACCTTCTGCTTTCCCTTCTCCTTAGATTTATCACTTCCTGTCAGTAGGTTTTTGCTTTTGCAAAATTTAGCAATATGTCCTAGTTTGTTGCATGTATAACAAGTGACATTGTTCTTCTAAATTGCCTTACTATAACCTTGACCATTCCTTGACCTACATTTATTAGACATATGTCCAAAATTTCCACATGCATGACATTTCACATTCATTCTACAATCTTCTGTCCTATGACCATACTTCTTACAATTTGAAAATTGATCAAGAACTGCATTATTATTTTGATTTTATCTATTTCTATAATGTCTTTACATATGACCAAATTTATTACAAACAAAGGATCTTCCATTAAATTTATGTGCATTGGATTGCCTTATCAGTGACCTCTGATTTCGGTTGACCTTCTAACTGGATGTGTTATCCTGATTTGCAGTACTAGAGCTTTCTCCATGCTCAAATCTAGGACCTCTAGTGTCTCTTGTGTCCCTTTTATTCTTCAATAACTCATCAAGCTTAGCAGAACTAACCTTCAACTTATCCTTGTATTCATTTTCAATAGTCAGATCATCTCTTTGGATTGTTACTATTCTTTCCAATTCTTGCTCATTTTTCTATAATTGCACTAATTCAGTTCTCAACACATCATTTTAATGCACCAATCAAATGCATTCCTTATATGTGTCTTTCAGAGACATAGCAATATTTTCTTCATTCTTCTTCTAATCTTCAATTTCCTTGGACATCCTCATAGTTAGGGCTTGCGTTTCATTCTTGATGACAATATTCTCTTGACTCGGCTTCTTACATTGTTCCTTAAGGGCATGCTTCTCTTCATCATCATGACTTTGTAAAAGTTCCTTCCTTTTAGCTTGGATAGATGAAAACCTATCCTACAGAGTAAAAATGAATTCCTTTCAAGATCTCAACTCATCTTGCAACTTCATGATCCTCAATATTTCAGCATCATAGTTTTCAAGTTCTACTTGAAGTTCCTTCCTTAAACTTATCTCCATAGATTTCGGATACAAGATCTTCCTCAAGCTGTTAGACTTACTCCGAGGCACCAAGCTCTGATACCAATTGTTGGTATCCAAGAACATTGAGAGGGGGGGCTGAATCAGTGTTATTCCGAAATGGAGAAATTTGACCTTATTAATACAAAAACTAAGTAACAGGTTAACATAAAAGCATATAGAAATAAGAAACAATGCAACCACAAGGATGAACACCATAAGACCATAGATTTATATGTTGAAAATATCAAAGAGGAAAAACCGTGGTGGGATTGGAGACCCACAATATCTATCCACTGATCAGATGAATAAATGTTATAATAAGGGGCCTACACATGCAGGAAGGCCAATAGCCTAGAGCACACTTCTCATCACAAAATGAGTCTCGCTCACTATAGAAAACATCAGACAACAATCCACAATGAAGATTGAACTACAAGTATAGCATCTCCCATGCCTAAGTATAGTTTTGGTTAAGCTCCATATGAGAGGCCGTAAAGCTCTTCCATAAACCCAATTCGATCACCTATGATCGACAAAAACCTTTGCATATGATTACAACATTGTTCACATATAGATAATCTCATAACCCATACCATACATGATCTCATTGATCTACAAAGAGATCTTACATCATATTTATACAAACCCGGGACCTAAACAATTAGGTCGGCCACCTAAAAGATAATAGAATAAATTCATAACTTAAACTTGTAATCTAATGATCAACCAAGTTGGCCTAAGACCGAAACAACATAATCCAATCAATGAATCCAACCGGTAATGCATCAGGAGCATCAACCCACATGTTACATAAACCGGTCCAATTGGAACATGAACATGATAACCATGGAATAATTGAATGGTATAATAAGATGTTTTAGGGGCGAGATATCCATGGATCACCCAATTATTCATGGTGTTTAGAACACAAAATTGACAATTCTTGATGAAACCAATCATCCTACTAGTACTAACCGGATACCGATAAACAACCAAAGCATCTTGTGTTGACATCATTGCAACACGTAATCAATTCCTCCAAATTGCCAACAACCCTCAATAATTAAACCTTGGCAAGCCTTAATTATAATGCTTTGTCTAATAGGGATAGTATAGGTAGGGATAATAGTGGTAAAACTCATGCACTAGAGGGAAAATTTGAAATTTTGAATTTTGAATTTTAGATTGTGGGAACAAAGTTTTCCAAAAATTGAATATTGCAAAATTTAAGAAAATAATGATTAAACAATTTGAACTTTGTTGAAAGGAGAAAATGACACAATTTCCAAAATTAATTTTATGATGAATGAAAGGAAATTGGAATTTAAATTGGGGCCAATGGGGTACCCCTTAATCTTAAAATTGACAAAATCAGAATTTTTAAAATCAGCGCAGATTATAATTAACCACTTAATTGTAAAAAAAATTCTTGAAATTTGAAATTTTGAATTTTGAAGGTATTTTGAATTTTAGAGGGATCAAAAATCAACAAAATCAGTTAATTTTGTTGATTTAAGCTATTAAATACAATCTTAATAGTCTCCCAAAATTTCAAGAAAAAATTCGAAGACCGTGTTGAAAGTGCACACGATCCTCCCAACTTTTTTTGGAAATTTTCAGGGATGAAAGTTACGTTGATTTGAAAGCTAACCCCGAAAATTTGGTGTATTTTATGATCTTTAGATAGGCAAAATGAAGGTTTGAATGTGAAAATAGGAATCTATTAGGGTTTTGAGAAAAAAAGAAGAATTGAATTGTAAATTTGAAAAGGGTCAAACCTAATGGATAGGGACACCTTGAAAATTGTTTGGGAAGCTGAAATTGATTGAAATTGGCTGAAATTTGCACAAAACTATTTAACTTTGAAAATTAGGGTTTTAGGATGTAACCACTTAATTTTTGAAATTTTGAATTTTGAAAAATGAGTGAAATTAAAATTTTGAATTTTAGGAAAGAGGATAAGTTTGAAAACAGTCACAAATCTGAAAATTAAATGGAAATTCATCTATTTCACAAGTTCAAGATGATTTTTGAAAATTAGGGTTTTGACAATTAACCACTTAATTTTGTGAATTTGATTTGAAAATTGAACAAGACAATGAAGGAGTTGAATTTGACAAACAATGCAATTTTTCAGATCTAAGACAATAGAAAGAAATTTTTACCAAGCACAAGTTCAATTTCAATTTTAAAAACTAGGGTTTTGAGTGAATTAAAAACTAAGTTTGCAGAAAAACTAAACTTGTAAATGAAAAATATGCAATGGTTTTCAAAATAAAGCATGTAAAATGTCAGGTTCACCAAAATGTAATGTGGGAAAAAGAAATGGATGATTGGGAGATCAAGAGGAAATATTTTCTCCCCTTTGAGGAGAGATGAAATTTTCACTACGAATTTCCCTTCAACCATCTTACACAAATTACATTTAAAAGAGGGGGCGAAATTCACTAGATCCAATATCTTAGAAAAGAGATCGAATGCTAAATGAATTGATAATGTTGTGAAAATGACAAGCTAACCACTCTTTTATAATGGAAAATGTTTGAATTAGGTGTTTTAAGACTAAGTGTAAAAGTAGCAAAGAACTAGTTATAACTTGAAATAGAAGCATGGAATGAAGATGTGCACATGGATCATGTTATAATATGTTGAGATGAAGTTAAGTTGTGAATTTGAGAAAATGTTGTCCGGACCATGTTGAAAGTGCACATGATCCTCCGAAAAATCTGTGAAATGATAAGGGTTTTTTCGCCTCTGCAAATAGATTCCAAATCTGCAAGAACAACTGGACACCTGTAATCTACTCTCATAAAAGAGAGGGAAATGATTTGGGATTGGGGGTTTGCCTTTCGGTCAAACCCCAGTTTTGGAATTAACCAAATGATGAAAAATAGCACTTGCAAGTAAATGTAAATGAAAGACTAAAGTAGAATTCAGCTCAAGGGAGGATGCAATTGAAATGTAGATAAAATTGCTTGTATGGAATTGAATGATGGAAGAGATCTCGTCTTCCATTGTTGAATCCTTGACTTGAATGCAACACCTAGCCTTGAAAGGATACTTGAGAATGCTCAATGCTTAGAAGGATGCTTGAATGCTCAAATGTTCTTGAATGCCTTAATGCT
Source organism: Cryptomeria japonica (assembly GCF_030272615.1). NCBI lineage: Eukaryota > Viridiplantae > Streptophyta > Pinopsida > Cupressales > Cupressaceae > Cryptomeria > Cryptomeria japonica. The sequence continues at coordinate 498,284,117 of NC_081412.1, read as the reverse complement.
TGAACTTATGCCCACTTTTTCACTTATGCAAATGAGAGGACACATGTGACTTATATATTTGTCAATTAGGGTTAATTAATTGATTTTTCATCATAGGTTGACATAGGGAAAGTTTTCCCACTTCAATTGCAAAGCTCAATTCAAAGTTTGACTGGAGTGGGCCCCAAAATAGGGCAAGGATAGGGGCACCACACCCTTGTTCTAGGGGGGCAGGAGCGCCATGCCCCTGTCTTACCCTTATCCAAGATAGAAAGCAGGGTTTAGGTCATACAAAGTATGGAAAAGTGCAGTTTTCTGAGGATTGAGCAAGTCTCAGGTCTTCAATCAGGCTTGCGGATTCGATTCGCCAATGTGAAGACCCTAATGTGGTCGAAAATTGCAAGGGTCACAATTTTATGACTCTACAACTACCCTATCAAGCTGATTAGTTGATTACATGATAAAAAATAAGTGAGATAAACATCCTAATTAAATGCCCCACTTTGAGTTTAAAAAGTAAAAATCACTTTTACCACTCCTCATTTGTGCATTTGATCTTGTTGAAAAGTTTCTCTAGAGAAGAAAACTGTGATCCCCTACCACCAACACAGATTCAAGTGAGTTTGGTGATATGAGCGTCCTACATCCTATGGTCCAATGATACGTAACCTGAGAAAACCCTCCTTAGTTCAATTTTTAGCTGATTTTTGAAAGAAAAAAAAAGCCAGTTTAGAAAAAAATTGATTTTCTAGATTTTTAGCATGTGGGTTTGTAAAATGGTTAGATTTTTGAGATGGGTTTTTTGCATCTTTGACAATTTTAAATTTGGGGGGATCGATGTCACCGCCAGCGCCATTAGTGGCACTCCAACCGCCACCACAGATGTCGTCGGCATCGCAGATGACACCGTGGGTATCATAGCAAGCTTCGCCTACACCAAAAATGGCACCATGGGTGCTACGGGTGCTACCATGGATGTCACTAGTGCCACGGGCACTGCCACCAATGTGAAGGGCATTGTGGAAGGCCCTACAAGTGTCGCATTACAAAATGCGGGCATCTCCATGCCGAAGCACACCAAAAAAAATTCGCTTGAGTGAGATTTTCTCAGAGTTGATAAAATTTTTGTGCCTTGTCCCTAAAATTTTTGCACTTTTGGACAAAGGTGATTTTCTACCGAGTTGATTTGATTTTTAATTTTGAAAGGGTAAAGATAAGCCAAAGTTGATGTTCTGTATCAAATTGAATTTTTTATTTATTTTGATACTCCTAATTGATGATGATTGATGACCAGTTTTGATTATCTCGATTTGCATGCCTGATAAGATAGGATTGATTACAATCTCATTATAGATGATAGTCGCTGATAGGGCTCAATGAGATTTGATAGAAATCTCACCTGAGAAAAATAGATTGATAGACTCACTGAAAAATTGATTAATAGATAGATAAATCAAGATATGGATATGTTGATATGATTTTATTGGATTGGCCCTTTAGTTTCCTCATGTATTGGGAGCGCTTCTTGAAGACATGGATGCTGATAGCCCACCTTAGCCAGGAGGAGTGAGACCACATCAATAGGCTGGCTTATCTTCTCTTCTTGATATGCCTTGGCCTTTGATTAATTAGGAATTACTAATAGCATTGGTTGAGCATTGGCATAGTGAGCATAATACCTTCCACCTATTGACCAATGAGATGACAATTACACCCAAGGATGTATACTAGATACTGTGCATTCTAGTGATGGGAGAGTTGGTATATTATGATCTTAGCGAGTAGGGTGGTACTGATGCACTCCATAGAGTTTTTGACAATGTTGAGGTTGGCAAATATGACATTGCATGGAAGGAGATGTTAGATCTAGGTTATGCCACATTGCCTACTATGCCTGCTAGATTCATTGGGGGTTTCCTTTGTCCTAATCACAAGTGAAAGCGATTATTCATTGGATGGGGTCATCTCCTTGAGTAGTTGGTTACATAGGGAAATCAATCTGCATGGAGATCTTGAATGTTGGCTCACTTGTATTATAATTTGCAATGACTAGTGTGTCATAGATCAACCGCATTGTCAGCAGGGGTGAGTGTTCTCTAGATATGGGTTTTAGAGTATCTCCCCATCACATGATCATTGGTAGACAGAGAGAGACCTATAGTTAGGCCTTATGTAGATTGATATCCAAGTATTATTGTCCAACAAAAGTTGGGCAAATTTGAGTATTGCAGACAAGTACTAGATGACCTAGATACAATTGTATGGAGAACTTATAGAGATTGTGAGGTCTAGCTAGAGAATGCATTGGAGATGCCTTATGTATTCTTGACTCAATACCTGATTGGATCTACACCCTATGCTATTGAGTGATTCCTTTGTACAAGGGTGCTGAAACAGTATGGTAGGATATAGGGGATTCCACAGGGTACAACCCATTATGTGCGTAGGAGACTTGATGTGTCTACTTGGGGGCCCACTATGTCATATGAGAAGGCATGCATAGAGTACCTATCATTGGGGCCATGGGATTGGGATGATTTGGCAACTATTATAGATAGTGGGATGACTAGTGAGTATGCTACATATTTTACTGCACACAGGTTTCCTAGATTGACTTGTCCTGATGAGCCAGAGCTAGCCTTTGATGAGGTCAATAAGAGGCCGCAACATAGAGCTCCGAGATGGCCGAGGGATGGCGGGGGAGAGGAGGTGGAGCTAGATATGGAGGGGATGGTGGAGATGTATACGATAGAGATGTAGGAGATTATGGTGGTGGAGATGGAGATGGAGGAGATGTTGATGGGGGAGATGGTAGAGTGGTGGCAGTGGTATCGAGTAGGAGTTCTTTGTCTACTAGAAATTTACCTATAGATTGGGTGACATGGGTGGTCAGATAGAGGAGGTCGGGTCCAATGGACAAGGGGCAGTAGGTCCCAGAGTAGGAGGTTCCCTAGGCTGAGCAAGTACAGGTAGGAGTACCACAGGTTGAGAAGGTAACGGGCACCATGGTGGATCCTCATTAGGATGTCGTCTCATCAGTAATGTGCTCAGATTAGCGACCTATAGGGTCAAGTTCAATATCTATAGGTTCAGCTAGCAAAGAGAGACTCTAAGATAGCTTAGGTATAGGTCCAAATGGCACAGTTATAGGTACAGGCATAGGCACAAATGGCCCAAGTACAGACACAGGAATAGACACAGATTTCCTAGGTAGAGGCTTTGATTTCCTCACTCATGACAAAGAGAGATGCATCCAAGGATAGGTGCTAGCAGGCTAAGGTACAAGTACAGATGTCAAGAGGGTCTAGTTTAGGGAAGGTTGCCCTAAAGATGATGCGTAAGGAATTCCGTGAGGTTGAGTATTACAAGACCGTATACTACATTGCTAATCCTGCTAATCAGAGGGCTCCTATGTTTTCACAAATGAGGAGGATATTGGGACAGAGCCAGTCTGAGAGCCAATGAGTGACAGGGCCACTTTAGAGAGATCCCCCAGGTGGGGATCTAGGTAGAAGGGCATGAGTTGGTGTTACCAAAACCTGCCACATTAGGATAGAGTGTCTCTCTGCATCCTAGCTATCACACTAATATGGGACATTGATCCATTGATGTACACACCTTTTTGTGACTGGATATCATTGATTCCCATGATGTATTATTGTGATCTATCTCAAATATTTTTTTTATGTCATTGTACATTGGACATTGATTCTTTTTGATGATATGATATGTAGTCAATTATACTTGCTCTATATGATTTATGAGATTATGGATGAATTCTACTTTCTATATGATTATGTTGTACAACTATTTACATGATGTATGATTTACTATATAGTTATGGATTCTAGATGATGGATATATCGTTTCTATATGGTTATGGATTCTAGATGATGGATGTATGCTTTCTATATGATGATGTAGTATTTACATGATGTATGGGTATGTATTATGTGATGCATGTGCCATGCTTTCTATTTTTATGATGTTTTTTATGATTTTTCTTATGCATATTAATGATGATGATGGATGTAATGCTTTCTATATGATGATGATCTATGATACATGATTGATATGAGAAGGATGATTGGATGATCTAACTAAATGAATGAATGATGGGACGTTTCATATGAATTACGTCTTATTATGAAATGCTTATATGTGATGAAATTAACTAACTTATCATGTAGGATGGATGAATTAATTATTTTTGTTAATGTCCAATGTACTCTATCAGTTAATAAGGGAGATAAACACATGTTGAAGCATTTGGCCTTGGAAAAGATGAGCTCTTGTAATCCCATGCAAAATGAAATGCAATCTACTTTAAATATGCAAATGCAAATGAAATGTAATGTTGTGATTGGAGTGGTCATTTGGTCATTTCTTTTTGTCATCATTGAGCCTTTATAATGTGGGAATTGAGTGCAAACATTGATGGTATAATTTAACCATGATGACCTAAGAACTACTTTCCTTGGTTTTGATATTGCAAGTTAGCACAAGCATTGAGGTGTTTCTTACATAAAATGGGTAGTATTAACTATTCCCATGTGAAAATTTGAAATGTCCTCAATGATACTTTGATGATCATGTCCTAAGACAAATTTGCACATTATTAATGATTAATTCACAGACACTAGAAAAAAAAAATATCATGTTCCTTCCTTGTTCCTCTAGTTAGAGACATCCTAGAGTCACTCAGAAATAATGATAGCAAAAATCAAGATAAAATAGTTGAACCATTGTTGTCAAAGTGTTAAAATCATTTATCAAAAGATATCATCCATTGATATGTGTTTGTTATCTCTAACTAATAGTTGATAATTGATTATTTGATCTTGTGTTCAACACTGGATGTGTCTTAGTTTTTCACTTGATAGGCAATGCCTAACTATTATTCTATCTATTTTATTAAGCTCAAAGTGAAATTTCGTCCCTACCTAGGTTTAGGATTTTGCTTCCAGACTAGAGAAAAACTTTAGTATGGATATCCAATGATGATCCAAACCATGGTGAGATGGCACTGCTCAAAACTTTTTATGATGGGTATATACAAATGCGACAGATGGATGCAGAAAGAAAGCATGAAATCTTAGATGGAAGAGCTAGCAAATAGATAGCACATGTTGCCAGGTTTTCACTATCTATTTGTATTGCATTTTTCCTTATATATTTTTTTTTTTTTTTCACTATTTTTTCTTTGTTTTTGTATTTTATCCTTTTTCACTATTTTTGGATTTTTTGCTTTTAGACATAAAACTTTTTCAGATGTATTGTGTTGATAGGTTGTTAAAACCACTCTCCTTCTGGTGTTGACAATTTATAGGCTCCAGATCCATATGCAACAACCATGACAAAAGGACCTAACCGGTTTGGTTAAATTTTTTTGTTTTTCTCACGATCTTGATGGTTACATGGATTTTCTCTTAAGACAAGGTCTCCCAATGGAAATAATTTTGGCTTGACCCTATGATTGTAGCTTCTCACCATTCTTTGTTGATATGCTTTTAAGTGATCAAGAGCATTTTGGTAATGCTCTTGGAACAACTCTAGTTCTTGTAACCTCGATACTCCATGCTCCTCATCTAGAATGAGTCCCTTTAGTGACACCCATAGAGAAGGTATCTCTACTTCAATTAGTAAGATTTATTCTGACCCATACACAAGGCAATATGGAGTTTCCCCAGTGGGTGTTCGGATGCTAGTGCGATAAGCCCATAGAGAAGGATTTAATTGAATGTTCCCGTCCTTACTAGCTTCATTGACTGCCTTCTTCAAAATTTTCTGGATTGTTTTATCGGATGCCTCAACTTGACCATTCCCTTGAGGATAGTAGGGTGTTGAGAATCTATGTTGGATTTGGAATTGTTCGCATAGTTCTTGTACATCTTGATTCTTAAAAGGTCTTCCATTACCAGTGATAATGGAGATAGAAATACTGCAGCAACAAATGATATAATTGAGGATAAAATAAGCTATTTGTTTCCTTGTCACTATTGTTAAAGGCACTGCTTCAATCTATTTAGTAAATTATTCTATATCAGTCAAAATAAATTTATGTCCATTTGTAGATGAAGGGTGAATCTTTCCTACCAGGTCTAGTCCCCATTGAGAAAATGACCATGATCATACCAAAGGATGCAAATCTTGTGTTGGTGCATGTATTAGATTGTCATGAATCTAACATTGTATTCATTTCTTAGCATATGTGAAGGAATCTCTTTCCATAGTGGGCCAATAACCCAAGTGTATGAGTTTCTTAGCCAGCGTAAGACCACTTGAATGAGTGCAACAAATACCTTCATGGACTTCATTTAAGGATTTTCAGATTCATCATGTTCGAGGCACCTGAAGAGAATACTATCTAGACCTTGTCTGTAAAGGGTATCAATGATAATGCTATAGCAGGACGATTACTAGATAAAGTTTCATTTCTAGTTTTGTGAGAGATCTGGAGGAATAATATTATCTTTCAAGTAAAGATATGTTGGACCATAACATGAGGATTCAGTTCAGGATATATTGGAGACAATTTGTGTGTCAAGGGAATCATGGGCTCGATAAAAGAGGTATTCTACTAGTAATTCATAACTCTCTAGATTATCTTGAGTTTGTAAAAGAGATTCTATCATTTTCATGGCATCTTCTACTTTATTTTCATTCCTTGGGATCTGAAAAAAAGTGATCTCAGCAAAGTATTTTTTGAAATCATCAACCAATGTCTTGTAGGACATCAATTTATCATCCTTGGTTTGGTACTCATCATTTATATGGTTGATAACTAGGTGGGAATAGTCATAGATATGCAACTCTATGATATTCTATTCAATGTCCATCTTGAGACCAATCACTAATGCTTTATATTCTACTATATTATTTGTACATGGGAAGCTCAGCCTGTATGATTTAGGGATAGTGTGGCCCTAACGCGGTATGAATAGGATTACTGCACCTGATCCATGTTGTGTGTAAGAGCCATGAAAATATAGTTCCCAAGTTTTCTTGCTAACAATGAGAACATCTACATCAAAAAATTCAATGTGTAATGGAGTATCATTGTGCACTTCAGCTAGTTGATCCGCAATTACTTGTCCTTTTATAGCTTTTCGATCAACATACTCAATGTCAAATTCACTCAGCACCATGACCCATTTATCTATTCAACTTGTCGGTGTTGCCTTCCTTAGTAGATACTATATAGGATCAATCTTAGCAATCAGCTTAACTGAATGTGTGAGCATATAATGTCGCAAATTTTGCATTGCGAACACTACTGCTATAAATGTTTTCTCCAAGGTTGTGTATATGAAATCATATCCAACTAGAGTTTTCATTGATATAGTAGATTGCTCATTCTTTTCCTTCATTGTTGTGTTGTGCTAGGAGAGCTCCTAGTGATACTTTTGTAGCTAAGATGTAAAGCAACAATGGTTTTCCTTCAATCAACGATGCTAGTACTGGAGGAGTTACCAGATATTCCTTGATTTGAGTGAAGTCTTCCTCACATTTGTCATTCCATTTGAATGGAACACTCTTATGCAATAAGTGAGTGAATGGATGACAACAAACAACCAATTGTGCTATGAATCTTCTTATTGACTGCAATCTCCCTTGTACAGAATGTCATTAATTGATGTTCTGTGGTGATTCCATTTCCATTGTAGCTTTACTTTTGTTGGGTCAACTTCTATTCCTTGATAAAATATGATATATCCCAAAATCTTGCATAATGTGACCCTGAAAGCACACTTCTTTGGATTCAATCTTAACTCGTATTTAATTTATAGGTTTTCTCTGGTGTGATATTTTTCTAGTGTATCATCCACATAATATTCCATGAAGGTAGGAATAATATCGTGGAAAATTGTGGTCATTACTCTCTTATAAGTAGCCCCAACATTCTTGAGCCCAAAAGGTAAGACCTTCCAACAGAAAGTACTACAAGGGCTCATGAATGTTGTTTTCTCTTGATCTTCAGGGGCTATCTTGATTTGGTTCTATCCTGAGAAACCATCCATTAAAGAGAAAATTTCATGACCTGTTGTAAGATATACAATGATATCAAGGCTTGGTAGTGGAAAATCATCCTTTGGGAATGCCTTGTTCAAATCCTTTAAGTCTGTGCACACTCTAATACTTTATCTAGTTTTGATATAGGTACAATATTTGACACCCAATCTTGATATGCAACTGGTCTTATGAATCCTACATCCAATAGCTTCTTCAACTCTGCTTTGACTAGAAGAATAATGTGTGGGTGCATTTTCCTTAGTTTTTGCTTGACTAGCTTAGCTCCTACAGCGACATTGAGATGATGCATGATGAGGTCTAGATCTATTCCTCACATATCTACATATCACCAGGCAAAGTCAATTTTCCTTTTCTTAAAGAGTTCATTGTAGTCTTTTCTCTCTTGTTTTGATAAAGATGTTATAGGATGAAGAATATTGGGATTCTCTCAATTACCAATGTTGGCTTCTTTTGTGGTTTCAATCGGGATAGCTAATCTATCTTGAAAATATTCTGAGATGGTGTCAAATCTTCCATCTTTGGGTGCCTCTACAAGGTTTTCACCCTCAGATACACCCTTTATTTTATATTTTGATAGGTCTAATGTTGCCATAAAATGGTTTTTTAGCATTAGACCTACTTCTTAATTCTTTACTTTCACTTTTATGATTGGAAGATTTGGCACCCCCTTGACTAGAAGATGCATTATTAGATTCACTCATGGAAGCTCTTCTGAGTGTTATGGGTTCAATGGCATTCATATATACGGTTATAGCATGGTTGTTTGGGAAGGTATCAACTTTATTGATTCAGGTGGTGTCTGAGTCAATAAGTTCTAGGTGTATTAAGGGTAAAGGATTGTCTGATTGGTTAATTTCAAAGACTTCAATGGTCATGACAAAATTGTTAAAGTTTGTAGTTATTTCAGTCAAGTTAAGGACATCAATCTCCTCAGGATACGTTCTCTCGATCACTCTCCAACTGGTCTTAGTGAAGTTAGAATATTTAGTTTGTGATTCATATTCAAGTGGCCTATATTCTAACATTTGGCCTGCATATGCATGGACTAAATCAATATATACATATTTTGTATCACAAGATTCTTTAGAAGATATTTTAGAATGTATCAAATTTAGTGCTAGCTTGTAATCTACATATTTGGGTAGCTTATGCTTCTTTTCTTGCCATTTCTTTTCTGCTCTCATACTCTGCTCCCTTAGGACTAACTATTCCTCTTGTTTATCTTACTATCAGTTCATCTTGGTTTCTTCCCATTTTTGGTACTTGTTGACTAGGAATTGATTTGGGTTTTGTACCATTTTGTTATTTTAGATTCTGATTATTGACTGCTTCTATTACTTCTTGTTTTCTCTTGTTCTCTTCTTCTTATTTTCTTGCATGTTCATCTTTTTGTTTGGTGGAAGATGTTCCTTAATCTGTAGTAACCCACTTATTCCCTAATCTTATTGTATCTTCATTTTCTTCACCTAATAAATCAAACGTTGAGATTGGAACCCAGTCATATTCATGTGAGTCTGTTTCAAAATCAATCTAAGATTATGTCATTGTATCTGGCAGGGATGTTATATGGTGAGAAGAGTTGACTAACAATTGATATAATTTTTGTTGCATGTTTTGATTCAAGTTATGTACTTGCTTGCACTCTTTATATCTTTTCATAGGTAGCCTCTTATTTTTGAATGACAAGTTCTTGTTTTTCTTGTTGTTCTTCTTGTTGTTGTTGTTGTTGATCAATGGTTTCTTCCGCCCTTTGAAATGTCAACTCCTCTTGTTTTCTTTTGTTTTTTTCTTCTTCTTTTCTAGAAGATGCTTCTTCTCTCTTGATTGCCAGTTCCTCTCATCTTCTATCATGCTCCTCTTTTTGTTGTCTAGAATGTACTTCTTCTTCTGGAGTAATTTGTCCATACCCTAAGCCTGATTTGTCTTTAGCCATTTGAGATTTAGGTTGGATGGGTTCTAAAAGACCTTCTTTTCTTTTTCTTATAGGATGTATTCTAGTGTATCCCATTTTCTATAGAATGTTCAATCATTTTCCATATTTTTATATGGGTATACTAGCATTATTGATTTTCTATTGAACTTCTTCATCCTTATCCTCAGTTTATTCAGATAATGTCCCTACTCTAACAAAGGCTACATCAAATATATGAAGAGGTTTTTGTGGGATTTGTGATTGCAAACTTTTAGGCTTTCAATAAGATCTTGGAGAAAGTGGCATAGAGTGCAGAGAATACTCTCCCATTCCTTTATCACTCAGTTTCAGTTTCTTATCAGAACTTTCTAAGGTTGATGTCAATAGTTTTCCTTCGGATGATGAGATAGGAAAGACCTTGTATGCTATGAGGATTTGTGGCATCCTGAG